>NC_133652.1:39759886-39932164 GCF_009905375.1 Apium graveolens
ACTAAGCACAATCATATTGTTTTATATGTGCAGTGGTATATTGATTATGCAACATAACAATTAGTATCTAAAGTACTTGACAAGTATCGGTCAATGATATCTTGTTAACATTATGTTGCAGATATTTGTAAGCTTTTGACATGAATGAGAATTACTTAGACTTTACCCTAAGTGATCAATGTTTTATCAAAAACTCATTCATATTGAAAAACAAAATCAAACTTCTTTCTACATTAGTGATTTCTTATTTCGTGTAAAATCTTTTGAAATCACTATTGTAAATCATTTTCTCTCTATTACCTTATATTCTGTGTTACAGATTCAGTCTCCAATGGCTTTCTTTCATTAACAGTCATGAGGTTGAAAACCCACAACGTTTATCCCAGACTGTAAAGACAAACACAAAAACAGAACCAACAAACACTCTTTTACCACTAAAAGTAGTATGAATGAGCGTGAGGGAGATAGTGCCTAGTGCACCACATAAGGAAGGTTCTGTAGTCAACCCAGTAGCTCTGTCTCATACATAGATGAGTAGTATTTAAACCGAGACAACTGCTAGCCCCCATACATCTTCTCAAAAAGATGTAATGGCTGAAAAGGCACTAAAACATTTACTAGATTCATTCTCTCAACAGGGTGCGTCTATTGAATTTTGCCTGTCGGCCAAGGTATCCGATGTAGTGTCACCACTTCTGCAATTCTTGATGCACAAGGAGAGGTCACACACACAAGGATGAGTTAACGGAAACAAGAGTTTCGACCATTTTAAGGTCAGATTCGATTGTTCAAGGTTCGTTAGTGGACCAATTGCCTTTACAGGTGTTAGGAGAGGATACTGATCCAAAAGCCATATGTCAGTGGTCAGTGTCTACCTCCCCAGGCTTAAATCCCCTGGATGCATCTGCGGATAGTGGATCTGACATAGGTGCAGATCGGCAACTTGTTGACAATGATTCAGATATTACCTGATAAGTCACAAGGAAATGTCTTCACAGACATTAGAAGGGAACTTTGATCTTTATGCTAAATTCGTTGGATCATTGTTTACCTTCCCAGAATTCAAATCTGGAACCCTAAAAGGGAAACTAGCAACTTGTAAATTATGACTCAGATTCATCTGACGAGTTTAACAAGGATGGGGATTTGTGAACTCCCATTGCACCACCTGTGACCTCCTTAAGGATGGCTAAGGTGATTTTCCTTGCAGGTACAGCTGGATTATGGAGCTATGAGAGAAGAGTGATACACTTGTGAGATTGAGTGTAAACACGAGTGGAGAGAAGAGTGAAACACATGTGAGGTACACTAAAACACAATCACACACTCACAGTGAGGAAGAAAAAGAAACTACTTGTTATTTCTTTTCCAACCAAGTGAAATATGAGAACTCCTTCAAACGACGGCATACATTCCTTCTTTAAGGGGGAGATAAAAGCTTAAGTAATAGTTTGGAGGATTCCTCAACTAAGGGGGAGAAATAGCAGGGAGGAAGGAAAAGATCCTAAAAATGTACACTACACCACACCATTGTTGTTTTTAACTACGGATCCTATTGTACGGGAGAGGTGGTAAACACAAGGTGATTTTCTGATAAGGGAAGAAGCTGTTAGAGGAGTACCATTGGTTTTTATCTGCGGATCCTATTGTACGGGAGAGGTGGTAAAACGAAGGTGATCTTCTTTAATCAGTTGATTCTCATAGGGGGAGAAGCAAGAGATATGGGCTTCTCAACAGGAAATGTGGTTGTACAAATGAAGATGAAACTACTTGAAGATATGTTCAGTCTAGAGGAACATCTACTTGGAATCTGGAAAATGTTAAATCTCATCCAGAACTTTTCTACTATTTACTTTGCATGTATGTTTATATCTTTTTCTTATTTGTTAGTTGAGTTATCCTCTAGGTATTTGTGTGTCATTATCTAACAAACAAATAGGGGGAGATTGTAAGTCATATGTCATAGACCTATTTGTATATTCGAGGATTCAACTCAACTCAAATAAGAATGTAATAAGTAAATAGTGGATCTACCGTCAGAGAGATCTCGCAAAGTAATATCTGTCAAAGGATTCAGAGACAATGTTCATCTACAGACTTGAGGAGTTAATTCACTGGAAGAAGTTCAAGAAGTTGATCATGCCTCAGTGATATAAATCAAGATCGTGGATTTAATCAAGTGACAGAGATCTCGTCAGGGTATCAATAAATTACAAGGATTTAATCTGAAGAAAATCAAAGTGTCAAAGTCAAGACATGAAGAAACGTCACGGAAGTTAGTCACTCATGAACCAGACAGTACATCGAGTGTCAGCGTTGAAGTGGTGGAATTGATTCATAATTTTCAGTGATTTTCAGAAGATTTGCAGAAGAATGGTTGCTGCTCAAGACTAGAATTAATTCTCTATTAATTAATTAAGTCATCTAATTTAATTAAGAAAATAAATTATATCTGCGAAGAATAATTTATTTATTAATTGAATTAATTGATTAATTAATTCTGAATTAATTCTAGGAATTTTAGGAATTTTCAGAAGTTTAATTGGATTAAATTCAAGCATTAAATCAGCAAGACAATTGAAAATGAACTAGCATGACAATCAGGATTGTCATACCGATTGTCATGCTAGGCCATTTTCCATTGTCATACCGAAAGTTACTCTAGGAGGATAATTGTCTTGCTAGTTCATTCTGATTGTCATGCTAGTTCATTCAGATTGTCTTGCTAGTTCATTCAATTGTCTCACCGAAAGTCTTGCCAGCTATAGGATTGTCATGCCAATTCAATTCTATTGGTTTGTTGATTAAAAAGAAGCAGAAGACCTTCTTTCAAAATCAATCATTCAAACACAAGTTAAGAACAAAAGAGCAGCCGCCTTGAAATATAAAATCATCTTCTCTGCAGAAATTCAAGATCAATTTCTAGTTTGTTAATGTTAAATTCAACCACTAGAATTATTTATCTTGTTCTTGTGTAACAATCTAGCGGATCAAAATCCCTAGAACTTAATCTCAAATCGCGTTTAGCATTTGATTCTAATTATTGCAAAAATAGAAAAAGTTCATGTCGAATTTATTCTAGATTTGTGATAATTGATTTGAGATTAATACCTTGTAATCGATACAGTTGTTGTAACACCTTTCAAGTTTAATAATATTTTTATTTAACTTGAATTTTGTTTCACATTTTTTATTCCGCATTTTATTCGATTATTTGGTAACGTTTGTATTCAACCCCCCTTCTACAAACACATTGGGACCCAACAAAACTCGTGATGGTTAATTTATTAAAAATGATGGAGCCGAGGGTACTCGAGTGACTTAAGAGAATCAGTAAGCGCAAAACGAGCGTTAGAGTCTGAGTTGGTTAGAGTATAGATTTACAAGTGACTTTGGTTTAATTCCAACTTACTTGTTGCTTATAGGTTACCAGACTCGTCCTGAGCCATTCGTAACCCCCAGTCGCTCAGGCAAGTTTTCTACCCGTTATACTGTTGTTGTGATGTATATGTGTATATGTATGATCTTGCGATAAATGCATATTTGTTATTAGCAAGTTCTTGCGATATATTGTAGCATGTGATATGGTATATATGCATGCCTGTTTTATATTCTTGGATTATATATCTGTTGGTTAAAATGCTTACAGTTGCATAATACCTATGCTATAGATAAGCGGTATTAAGTTTACCCTTAGTATAGGGGATCAAAAGGTGAACATATTTCTAAACCGGGAGTCGATGTTCCCGAGTATTATATATATATATTTTTATATATATATGGCTATAGTTTTCAAAACTATTAATCGAATAAGGTTTATTCGATAACTTTATTTTATTATTGAATATTATTTCGAATATTCATCCGAGGACTTATGACTCCTTTATTTTATTATTGAATATTATTTCGAATATTCATTCGAGGGCTTATGACTCCTTTTATTTTATTAATTGAATATTATTTGAATATTCATTTGAGGATGTATGACTCCTTTATTTTATTTAATGAATATTATTTATAATATTCATTCGAGGTATTATGACTCTGCTTATTACTGAAATATATTCTTTATTTTATTAAAGAATAAGGTGTCAATAATCAAACTTATTTTCGATTATTCAAATAAAGATAGTACTTTCATATAAGTATATCTTTGGTTATTTAATATCCATTTCAAGTATAAGTTTTAAAACTTCTACTTCAATTATTTTTATAAAGATTATTCTTTATGGGAATATTATTTAAATAATAATATTCAGATATTTTCTAATATATCGGGACTGATTTATTTTAATAAATCAGCAGTACTCCAAACATTCTTAAAAAATGTTTTCGAGTCTTCAAAATGATTTTTAAAGTTAGAGTGGACCCCAAAACTCATTTTTTTTTATATTTAAGATCTTCCTTTCAAAGGGGATTTAAATACTCGCTCAAAACCTGGGGGATCCAGCTCTGTGGTGCATTTTACATTCGCAACGTGGTTGCTGTTTTGAGAAAACAAATGAATTGATTACTTACCCAACGTTCGGGAAGTATGCCCATCTAATTGAGTCGGCATAAGCGACAGGCCGGGGTACGGTCTATCAAAGTGTAAGTGGCTGGGTGGCAGTCCATCAACGCGTAAGAGGTCGGGTGGCGGTCCAGCACAAGGTCCTTATGTGGCCAGGGTGATGACCGGTGGGGGATTCATCCATCTACTAGTAGAAAAGGTTACTTATTGGTATCTTTGCCTGATCAGCAAGATATCAGGTTTATGCCAAAATTCTTTCCTTTCCAAATTTATTGGATATTGCAATTATGTTCATACTTTACATGACAGAGGTTTTCAGGAAATGTATGTATATATATAGGTGTATATATATATCGGGACTTAATGAAGTATATCATAACTTAATTTCCTTCAAAATATTTCAAAGATTGAATCTATTCAAGTCTTATCTTGTAGTCTCATCAGTGTGATGAACTTTTGAAACTAATTATAACTTGAACGGTGGTAGTTCAAGTAGTATTTGGAAAAGATATAAGTATATTGGAGTATCTTGTAACTTCATCTTTTAAACTTATATCTAGTAAATGATTATCTTATGCATGACAAAGATTTTCAGAAAAACGTTGAGACAAGGTTAGATATATGAGATCACCTTGCAACGATATTTTTATACAGTTATACACTGGAACTCTGTGTGTATTATGCATGGAAGAGGACTTCCCATATTTTGAAAAGTATATATGTATATATACTGAATATTTTGTGACTTCATTGCATTAAGATATCAAACTTGGTTCATTTCTTTTGACCAAGACTTTCATGAGTACTATGAGAAGGCTCATATATTGTTAATCATTATACATATTATTTTGGTGGGCTTGCTGCTCACCCTTGCTTTCTTCTTTCATCACACAACAACAGATAGAAAAGATGAACAAGACCAAGCTCCCGATTCGCAAGCGATTAGGAAACGTTCCGCAGTTTCCTATAGACGTTGATGTCGCTGTAGCTGAGGTAGGAACTACCAATAGGCTAGGTTTTCAATTTATGATGTACCAGACTTATGTATAATTATGAATTGTAATAATGGCAAAGAAATGTAAATTTATTCAGAAACCTTTTTAAGGTGTATTGACATATAATTGTGGAATAAAACGACTTGTGATTATTTTTGGATATTCATCTCTGAGACTATAACTTGTGGTGTGTGTGTTTATTGTGGGGTCACAGTATAGAGTAGTTGATTGTGTATTAAGATTGGGTGTTATTAAGGGAACCGGAACTCGTGACAACCCGGATCCCTGACCCTGGATTTGGGGGTGTTACACTTGATGTTTAGTTAAGTAGATTTAAGTTTGACGATTTTTGCCCAAGAACATGATGTTCTTGAGAGGAGTTATTGTGGTGATGATGATTTGATGATTGTTGGTGGTAGTTAGAGATTTAAGGCGTAAACGAAACTCCGATCATAATCTCGCTAAAACGAACAAAACATAATCTTAAGTTTCTGCAGAAAGTCCCAAATATATTGTTAGTCCTTTAACAATACAGCAAGAATTACAGAAGGGGGTTGAATGGAATTCTTGAACATTTTTCTCGAAATAAAAATGTTCAACTCGAATATAGATATAATGTTTTGATTAGCACAATGCGGAATAGAAACTTAATTGAATCAAAACATAAGTAATTAAAAACAAGAGTCTTTAAAAACTTTCTGGTGGATTTAAACAATTTCACCAGAGATATATATTATATATCGAGAGGACTCTGTGTGCAAGAATGCTCACAGCTGCTTACAAATTGAATTGCTGAGAATACAGGGAAATGCTAAAGATTCTGCTTGCAAAGATTTCTCTATTTGTGTTTCTCAATTTTTTTTATTTGCTACGTTCTTGGTTTATATAATACCAAAATTACAAAGTCACAAAGACTGAATAAATATAAAAACTATCAGTCTTAAGCTTTGCTGCTTTTCTTCCTTATTACCCAGTTAATGGGCTTCCACAGTAGATTTGTATACATCTCGACGGCTGTGCTCAGCTTTCACTGTTCAACTGCTGTTTGAATTCTTTATATGATCATCTGTTGGATTTTATGAACATCTGTTGGATATATGATCATCCGTCGATGGCTTTGTTAATCATCTGTCGGTAGCTATTTTGGCACTTGACTTCATTTCACTTTTATAAAATTAAAAGACATCATTTATATACAATTAATCAACCTATTCTGCATATCTAGTTAAAGTCAACATGACTTAGGCTACTACAGAATCTATTCAAAGATGTATACAGAACTGTGCTACAGACTTATTATTACATAAGCTACTCACTCGATGGATAATAAGTTAACATCCATCGGGACTATAATGAGTTATCCGTTGGGACTATAATTCTTATCCGTCGAGTGCTACATTATTTCACTAAGTAAAATCCACTTAGATGTTTTGTTTATGAAATCATCAAGTACACAACATATGCACAACAATCTTTCCCAATTTATGTCTACTGGAATTGTAGCCATAAATTAAGAGATACTTGATGATAACAAAATATCCTAAACACACAGCTTTAAAGACAAGTAGATAATACTGAAAGTGCTTCAATTAATCAAAATGTACAAGGTTTGGCTCACAGTCATTTTCAAGATGCTCCTCTATCCTGAGCAGATTTTTCTAGTTTCTTGAAGGTCTGGATCTTCTTCCAAGCTTTCTGTTATTTTCATCAATCTGATTTTGGAGCTGCCTGTGGAATTCCAGTTCATCAGATTGAGAGATCTAGTTTTTCTTGCATTTCCAAGAGAGTTTCATTGCTAGAGATACTCAATTGGTCTTCTAATCTGAAGAATCTTCTCACACCTTTGTCATCTATGAACTCCATCAGCCAGTAGGGCCTTAGATGCACTCTTCTCCCTATGTATGGGATGATTAGAGTCTTTGGGAGTGCATCTTTAGCTCTAATACTCCTTAGTTATTCAATCTTCTTCAATACTAGTCTTCTTACAGTTACATTGAACCCAAAGTTCTTCTTGAAGGATGAATAAACTTTAATCAGAACAGCTTGGCTCTCTTGAAGAATCCTGTGAAGAGGCCACACAATCTCCTTTCCTCCTTTGTACTTGAACACTAACCTTTCAGGTAGGTTCCTGTATGCATCAATTCCCCTCACTTCATCCAGTTCATCCAGATAGAGGTTTAGATCTGAAAATTCTTTGATGTCATACAAGTACAAGTAGTCTCCCTTGTTGACTTTGGGTTGATCTTTAACTACTGACTTGGATTTGAGAGGTGAAAGCTTCACTTTCTTGACTTCCCTTGACTTTGTCTTTTTTGGCTTGCTCAGGATTGGTAAGTTGAAGTCAGGAATTGGTATGTTATCCCACTCTATTGGCTCATCCTTTGGCACAATAGGTTCACCATGAATATTCCTGTAGGGATCCACCACCCTTATATCTTCAAATACCACAGAGGGCTTTGATGCTTGAGTTGTAGCTGGTGTGGGTTCCTTAGGAAATTGATCTTCCAATTCCTTGTCAACAATATCCAGTTTCCTTTTTGTTCTTCTAGCCAATTCTTTCTTCCTTGGGGATTTCTTCTGTTCTTCAATTTTCTTCTTTGATTCAGCAGCTTCAGATGGTTGAGAGGGAATTTGTTGAGATGAATTCACAGCCTGTAGCTTGGCCAAGATAGCAATCTGCTCTTTCTTTTGTTTAGTCTTCTTTGCATCTAGAGCAGCTTGCTTCTTTTCCTGCTTCAATCTGGATTTTTCTTCTCTCTTTGCTTGAGCAAATTGTGGATGTCCACCTACCATACAAATTTCTTTTCCATTTCTGAATATCTTAGCAATTCTCCTTTTTGAGGCTGAATCAGCTGGATCTTTATAGAAGACAATTGACCTTGACAGAAGCTTCTTCTCATCAGGCTTGGGTGTCTCATACATAGTGTCCAAGGGGTTCTTCAAAGATAATTTTGGATAATTTGCCCTTGGTTTAAGAATTGTTTCAGCCTTTGGAGACTTGATGCAGGAAGTTTGTCCTCTTTCCAGATAATTAATGCTCATCTCATTCACACTTATTTGCTTGACTTGAGAGTGATGGATGGCTGACTTGACTGGCTCCTTGACAAGTTCAAACTTTTTCTGTATCTCCTCATCAATCTTATTCCAATTGATCAAACACAACTTTTCTTTTTCAGCAACTTTTAAGTTTGCTGCTGCTGCTTGAATTAGATCTATACCATCTGCAACTGGTGGCTTGGAGACAGTAATTGAAGGTATAATTACTTTGCTGATTTGTACTTGAAATTTCTCCCCCTCACTTGGTCCTTTCTCCCCCTTACTTGATTCTCTCTCCCCCTTTTTGTTATCATCAAGTTGAGGAGTAAGGCCTTGTGCTTTAGCCAGTTGCATGAGAAGATTTGTCTGAGTCTATTGATTTTGAAGAAGGATAGCCACTGAATTCTCAATAACTTGAACTCTGTCTTCCAGCTTGGCCAGCTTCTTTTCAGAATCTGATTCTCTCCTCAATCTTAGCAATAGATCTTGCATGGTACCATATGGCATGACTGAATCCAGCTTCTCAGAATTATAGGTCTTCAAGTCAGCTATATCCTTTTTGAGTTCATCCACACTCAGATTCTGTCTTAACTGCTGGATCTTCATGATATGTAGAGAGTCTAGGTGAGCTTGAAGAATAGCCTTGGTACTAACATCTGAAGTTTCCTGAAGGGCCTTTTGAATAGTCATAACTTGCCTAACCAAGGATACACCAAATTGTCCTGGTGTAGATTCCTTTGTCCATGCCCATTCAGGTAAATCTGAAACAGAACTTGGGCCTTCATCTCCCCCTGAGTTCATGCTTCCATCCAAAGAAACAGAGTCATCATCATTATAATTTACTTCAAATTCTTCAGATGGCTCACCAGCTTGGGAAGGCATCCTATTGACAGCAGCTTTATCTCTTTGAAGAGATTCTAAGGTGTGTACTAAGTTCAAAGTCTGTTCTGCCTCCACAGTGCCCTGAGCAGCCACCAATTGATAGGCTGTCACAGGATGAGTAAAAGTGTCAGAATCCAAGGAAATGATATCAATTACAGCTTTGTAATGTTGCTGAAATTGTCTTTCCTTTTCAGCATCATCCACAATCATTGACTCACTAGCAATGGATGGATTCACCCTTATTTCTCTTGTACCTGCCTTTCTCTCATAATCTCTCTTTTGTTGCATCAGGGTCTCACCCTGGTTCCCCACCCTCACACCCTCACCTTCACCTACTAAGGTGGGACTCCTCTCACTCACTTTTGCCAATCCTGAATAAATGGATTACAGATTTTCACTCTTTTTCTCTCCTTTTACCTGGGAGCAACCCAGCCTCTCACTCAATACACTCTCCTCTCTCAGTCCTAAGAGTGACTATACAACCACTAAATCTTCTGCACTTTAAATAATTGAAGTTTGAAGTTGTGCAGAGATACTCGACGGAGAAGTGATATCCGTCGAGTGAGTGGTAATGCTATCTGACGGATAATTGCTGTTAAGCTTATCCGTCGGGATAAAATCACTACTCGACGGATGAACAATATCCATCGAGAGAGTAGAAATGAATGAGGTGGGAAGAGAAACTATTGTTGACTCTGTGTTGATTGAAGATATTTGGGGCACATATGTCACAATAGAATCTGAAAGAATTGGCAAGTGAGCCAACAAATCATCTAAAAGATGATGCTCACTTGCACTGGATTTTGGCTTCCCCAACATAGTTAAAGAAGGGGAATCAGGAATTGAAGTGTTTATCATATCCACTTCCAGAGAGTTTGTTGGTGAGTAGGGTGTTTCAGATGCTTCTATTATTAGAGATTTTGGCTGTGACTCCACATTTATTGGAGCCACATCAAACTGAATTTGAGAGAGTGCAGGGACTGTGTCTTTAGCACCAGTTTGCACTGTGTGTGTGCCCTGTGCATCCCCAGAGGTTTTAGATTTCTTCTTTCTTGTGTAATTTTGGGGTGAGCTTGTGTCCCTAACCCTTTTGGCCTGTGCTCTTGGCTGAGAGCTATGTTCAATAACTACATCCTTTTGGGAGGATGTAGCTAGAAGTGAACTTTTGTCCTTTTTAAGCACTGCAGTTTGTTGGGAAACTACAGTGTGGCTAGGCTGGGATTCACTCAACTCTCCAACCTTATTCTTGGGGTTTCTTTGATGTTCACCCCTTCCCTCACCTAACTTACCCTCCTTCACACTCCCCACTTTGGCTTTGGTGGATTTTTCAACTGGTACCTTTTGAGAGATACCAGAGGGAGTTTTCTTTGATTTGGATTTAGAAATTGCAGTAGTTTTGGCAGCTTTTGTAGGCAACTGTTTGGTCATTGTCATAGTTGCCATAGCTATTCCTGAACTCAAAGAAATAGAGGAGGTTGCAATAGTTGTAGGGATGGATGAACTTACCTCACTTACCTGAGGTGTCTGCATTACAGGAAAATAGAACATTGGCACATCCCTGTGATGCTTGGCTCTGTTCAAATCTGCAATGAGTCTTCTCTCTTGAACCCAACAAGCCAGTTTGTTGTTTGGGTTCTCAAGCACAATTTCTTGACATAGATGGTTAGCCAATAACATGAAAAATCTAGCATAATACACATTCTTTCCTCTTTTAGCTAACTCACCTAGTTTAAAACCTAACTCAATCAAGACAAGGTCACTGAAATTGTAAAATTTATCTGTGACTAGCATGTATAGCATGTTAAGCATGGAAATGTTTACAGAATCAAAATTACTGACTTTTCCAGAGAAAACCTTAGTAACTACATCACACATGAAACTCCACTCCTTCCTAAGACCCATTCTTCTAATATCACTCAATTTAGAAGTAAAAAGTGCATAATGCATGGAATTAAGCATATTGATAATATCAGTGTCAGTGTGTGGTGAAGTCACATTATTATCAAGAATTTTGAAACATGCTTTTATCACATCACTATTGATACAGAATTCATTACCTTTGATTTTAGAGTGATGGTCTTGTCAGTAGAGTTGTAGATTGCAGTGGTCCACATCTCTTCAACAACTTCACAGAAGATTGTGGGTGATTCCAGCATGGCGTAATTTAACTTGCTGTTCTTCACAAAGTCCATCATTTTATGATAGTCCTCTAATTGCTGAATACCCTTATTAACCAAAGCAGTGAAGTTGTTCTTCTCATAAATGAACCCAGTTTGAGACATAATCTTTACTACAGGTGCCATTGTTAGAGAATGAAAGCTTGAAGAGAGAAAGAGAATATTTGCTTGAGAGATAATGAAATAAAAGCAGTTGAATTTGAGAATGATAAAAGAAAATAATTGGAATGAAATAAGCTTTTATACTATCTCAAAAATAACTGACAAAAATAATAAAGAAAAGTAAATTAATCAATAGAAATTGCCTAAAATAGCCGTTTAAAAATTAACTGTAAAAATTCCACCAATTATCCGTCGTGTAATGCTTACAAACTTTAAGTATACTCGATGGATAATGTTCAGGGAATTAACGGTTGAGATTTAGACAATTCGACGGATGAGGATAAACTGATATCCGTCGAGTCATAAAGTATTCCAGAAAAGTAATTGACTTTTATTAGCAAGTAGTATATCGACGGATGACTAAACTCGATGGATAAGGATCATCCGTCGAGATGCAAATTTTGGCTACATTACAACTTGCAAAATAACTCAGATAAATTTAAGCATAATTAAGCATACCTAACTCACTTACCAACCTTGAAAAGGTGGATTCATCCAGTGGCTTGGTAAAGATATCTGCAAGTTGCTTCTCACTTGGAACAAAATGTAATTCCACAGTACCATTCATCACATGTTCCCTTATGAAATGGTACTTGATGTCTATGTGCTTTGTCCTTGAATGTTGCACTGGATTTTCAGTGATGGCAATTGCACTTGTGTTATCACAGAAAATAGGAATCCTTTCAACTTGGAAACCATAGTCTAGCAATTGATTTTTCATCCATAAAATATGTGCACAGCAACTGCCAGCAGCAATATATTCAGCTTCAGCTATAGAAGTAGAAACTGAATTTTGCTTTTTACTGAACCAGGACACAAGCTTGTTTCCTAGAAATTGATAGGTTCCTGTTGTGCTCTTTCTGTCAATTCTACAACCTGCATAATCTGCATCTGAATAACCAGTTAGATCAAAACCAGAATCTCTAGGGTACCAAATGCCAAGTTTTGGTGTTCCCTTGAGATATCTGAAAATTCTCTTAATAGCTATCAAGTGAGATTCTCTAGGATCAGCCTAAAATCTAGCACAAAAACATGTAGCAAACATTATATCTGGCCTACTAGCTGTTAGTACAGAAGTGAGCCAACCATGCCTCTATAAATTGAAATATCCACAGACTTTTCAGTAGTGTTTAATTCAAGCTTAGTTGCAGTGGCCATGGGAGTTTTTGCAGATGTGCAATCCATTAGATCAAACTTCTTTAAAAGATCAAAAATATATTTAGTTTGACTAATGAATATTCCATCACTAACTTGCTTAACTTGTAAACCAAGAAAGTAAGTTAGTTCTCCCATCATACTCATTTCATACTTACTTTGCATCAATTTGTCAAACGTTTTGCAAAGTTTCTCATCTGTAGAGCCAAAAATAATATCATCTACATAAATTTGAACAAGTATGCTAGAGCCATTAACATTTCTGAAAAATAAAGTTTTATCTACAGTACCTCTTGTGAAGTGATTTTCCAAAAGAAACTTTGATAAAGTGTCATACCAGGCTCTAGGTGCTTGCTTCAATCCATAAAGTGCTTTCAGATGATAATAGACATATTCTGGAAACTTTGGATCTTCAAAACCAGGAGGTTGACTGACATATACTTCTTCTTCCAAATCTCCATTCAGAAAGGCACTTTTGACATCCATTTGATAGACCTTGAAATTGGCATGGGCTGCATAGGCTAAGAAGATTCTGATGGCTTCAAGTCTTGCAACAGGAGCAAATGTTTCATCAAAATCTATTCCCTCTTGCTGACAATTGCCCTTAGCAACCAATCTAGCTTTGTTCCTGACTACCATGCCATTTTCATCCATCTTGTTTCTGAATACCCACTTGGTGTCTATTGGATTCTTTCCTTTAGGCTTGGGTACCAGCTTCCATACTTTATTCCTTTCAAATTGGTTTAGCTCCTCCTGCATAGCTAAAATCTAATTAGGATCTAACAAAGCTTCTTCTACCTTCTTTGGTTCTTCCTTTGATAGAAAGCTGTTGTATAAACATTCTTCCTTAGTTGCTCTTCTTATTTGAACTCTAGAAGACATATCACCAATGATAAGCTCAAAGGGGTGATCTTTTGTCCATTTCCTTTGCTGAGGTAGATTAGCTCTAGATGAAGAGGCCTCATGATTGTCTTGATGTGTGATTGAGTTTTGATTGCTGGAAACTCCCTCTGAGTTTATGGATCTTTGATTTGAGAAGGGAGAATTTTCTGTAGGTGATCTGTCTTGACCTCCTGCTCCTTTTGATAACCCGACGGATGGTGAATTTTGATTATCGACGGATGAGGCAGGTTGTCTTCTGACGGATAACACAGATTGCCTTCCGACGGATGAAGCATTATGCAACTCGACGGATGTTGAGTTTTGTGCTTCATTAGTGGTAGATTTATCTGCATTATCCTTAGAAACTGTTTCTTGATCACTCTCATCATCACTTTCATCACTAAGCATCTCAACATTGTCGAATTTGAGTCTCTCATGGTGATCTCCATCTTCCAGTCCTTCAATCTTTTTATCATCAAACACAACATGTATAGATTCCACAACAATGTTGGTTCTTAGATTGTAGACTCTATATGCTTTACCAACAACATATCCAACAAAAATTCCTTCATCTGCTTTATCATCAAACTTCCCATTTTGATCAGTTTGATTTCTCAGAATATAGCATTTACAGCCAAAGACATGAAGAAAGTTTAGAGTTGGCTTCTTGTTCTTGAACAATTGATAAGGAGTCATGCATCTTGCTTGATTAATCAGAGAAATGTTCTGAGTGTAGCATGCAGTATTTACAGCTTCAGCCCAGAAATATGTTGGTAATTTTGATTCTTCAAGCATTGTCCTTGCAGCTTCAATAAGTGATTTGTTCTTCCTTTCCACTACTCCATTCTGTTGTGGAGTCCTTGTTGTTGAGAACTCATGCAGAATCCCATTTCCTCACAAAATGCTCTCATGACAGAATTCTTGAACTCAGTTCCATTGCCACTCTTGATTCTTCTAACTTTGAAATCAGGATGATTGTTGACTAGCCTTATGTGATTGATGATGATTTCACTAGCCTCATCTTTAGACTTTAAGAAATATGTCCAAGAGAACTTTGAGAAATCATCTACAATTACTAGGCAAAATCTTTTCCTTGAGATTGATAATACATTGACTGGTCCAAACAGATCCATGTGAAGGAGTTGCAAAGGCTATTCAATTGCTGAATCAAGTTTCTTCCTGAATGATGCTTTAATCTGCTTCCCTTTTTGGCAGGAATCACACAATCCATCCTTTGTAAACGCCACTAGAGGAATGCCTCTTACTAGTTTTTTCTTTACCAGCTGATTCATGGTCTTGAAGTTCAAATGGGATAGCTTCTTGTCCCATAGCCAACTTTCATCCTGACTTGCTTTACTGAGAAGACAAGTTATAGATTCTGCTTTAGTTGAGTTGAAATCAGCTAGGTACACATTTCCTCTTCTCACACCAGTGAGAACCACTTTGTTGCTTTGATTATTAGTCACAACACAGGCTTCTTTGTTGAAGGTTACTGAATTGCCTTTGTCACAAAGCTGGCTGATACTCAACAGATTGTGTTTAAGACCATCCACTAAGGCAACCTCCTCTATGATGACATTGTCCTTTGAAATCAAGCCATATCCCACAGTATAACCCTTGCTGTCATCTCCAAAAGTAATAGTTGGGCCAGCTCTCTCCTTAAACTCTGTGAGCAGGGTAGAATCACCAGTCATGTGTCTTGAACAACCACTATCCAAGTACCAAAGATTCCTTCTGTTTCCCTACACACATCAAAATCAAATCAAGTTGATTTTGGTACCCAAGTTTCCTTGGGTCCTGCCTTGTTAGCTTTCTTCTTCTGTTTCTTAGGTCTTAACTCATTTGACTTAGGAATTTCAGATTATTCCTTAGTCATTTGGGTTGGGCCTTTAAAACCTTTTAATACAACATAATTCTCATGCATATTATAGCTAATAGGAAATGGCATGCTTGGTGTAAACATGTTATTCCAGTAAGGCATGCTAAATGGCATTTGAGGCATACTATATGCAGCATAATATGGATTAGGTGCAAATGGCATATTAGAAAACTGTGCATTCATATTCTGTGTAGGCATAGCATTAACAGGCATGGGAGGCATGGCATTTATGTTAGGAAATTGAGACTGAACAGACATGGGAGTAGGCATGACATATTTGCAATTAAAAGACAAATGATTTACACTACCACACTTGACACATATTTTTCTAGGAGCATATTTATCAGGTGTGTAGTTATTGTGTTTGTTAATCCCTACTTTACCATTCCTATTGTTTTTCCTTTTAGTCTCTGTTTTTACCTCAATTTTCTCAAGTCTGTCACTCAACTGTTTGACAGTCATGTGACCAATATTAGCCTTTCTCCCTTTCTTAACTTGGCTTGACTCTCCTGAAACAAAGTTCTTGGAAACAGACCCATACTTCTCATTTAGCTTGATTAGTTTGGCTTTGCTAATGGGCTTGCTCACAGCCGACGGATGAGGATTTTCATCTTTCGACGGATAACACTTTTTGTTATTCGACGGATAGTCCTCATCATCCGTCGAGTCTACATCTGTCAGCAAATCATCTACCAAATTAGGTTTTAGTTTCTCTTTATTCTTTTTCCAGGCTTCATCAGAAAAAGACTCAATTCCTTGAACTTTGGTGATTTGAGCATGGACATCCCTGGATGTTTTCCATGCTTTAATCACCTCTTATTCACGCTCGAGCTGCTTCTTTAAAATCTCTTCCTTTTTCAAGGACTCAGTTAATTCCTCCTTAACAATCTTACACTCAATTCTTAATTTCTCAAAATCAATAAACTGAGACTCAAGCACATTATTCCTCTCACTTAAAAATAAGTTGTTTTCTTTGATTTTAGCATTTTCTTTAGTAAGAGACTTAAGTGTAACACGCAAATGATATAATTCTGTAGACATGTCATTTATGGCATCATTACACTCAGCTTTAGATAAATGTGCAAGGTTTGTAGTAATTACCTGATTGCTTGAGGAACTTGTCTCTATTTCATCAAACTTGGCCATTAGGGCTAGATTGACATAGCTGACATCCTCATCTTCATCCAAACCATCTGCTGCCCAGTCATTCTCTTGTGTAATAAAAGCCCTTTCCTTTTGTTTAAGTAGATCAAAGTATTTTTGCTTATAATCCATAGACTTAAACCTTTTCTTACTGGAATCTGATTTTCTACACTCGTTTGCAAAATGCCCTGCCAAGCCACATTTGAAACATTTAAATTTTGACTTATCCACCATGTTTCTATTTGGCTTGGCTGCTCCAAAGTTCTTTTTGAACTTGAGCTTGGAAAATATCCTGGAAAAAAATGCTAGGTGCTCATCAATGTCCTCCATGTCATCTTGGCTCAATGAATCTTCACTTTCTGCTGCAAGCCCCTTGCCCTTATTCTCACAGACCTTTGAAGTGGATTCTACAGCTTCCATCTTCACTTCCTTCTCCTTTTCCAAATTAGCAACTAGTGCAATGGATCCTCCTTTCTTCTTTCCTCACTCTATCCTTTCATCCTGCTCTATCTCAGGCTCATAGGTCTTCAGGATGCCATACAGTCTCTCCAAAGTGAACTCCTTATAATCTTATGAGTTTCTCAATGAGTCTGTCATTGGTTTCCATTCCTTTGGAAGAGATCTGAGAAATTTCAGATTGGAGTCTTTAGTCTGATAGACTCTTCCATGCAACTTAAGAGCATTTAGTAGTTTTTGAAATCTACTAAAAATGTCAGTGAGTGACTCACTTTCCTCATTGTGAAAATGCTCATATTGCTGAATCAAGAGCTGCATTTTATGTTCTCTAACTTGCTCAGTGCCATCACAAATTATCTGTATAGTATCCCAGACTTCCTTGGCAGTTTTGCAGTTGATAATGTTATCAAACATATCTGCATCAACTCCATTGAACAGAATGTTCATGGCCTTTTTATCCTTCCTGACTTGTTCAATGTCAGGATCAGACCATTCGTGCCTTGGCTTTGGAACAGATGGCTCGTTTCCTGTTGCAGCTCTCATTGGAACGTGAGGGTCTCTTTCTATGCAGTCCATATAGGCCTCATCTTGAGAAAGCATATGAAGATGCATCTTTACCTTCCAATGATGGTAATTATCTTTATCTACAAAAGGAATCTTGACTCCAACGTCTTTCTTGTTGATCTTGCTGAATTGTTTTGATCTTTAAACTCTTTGTAGATTAAGAGCTTGCTCTGATACCAATTGTTAGTCCTTCAACAATACAGCAAGAATTACAGAAGGGGGGTTGAATGGAATTCTTGAACCTTTTTTTTGAAATAAAAATATTCAACTCGAATATAGATATAATGTTTTGATTAGCACAATGCGGAATAGAAACTTAATTGAATCAAAACATAAGTAATTAAAAACAAGAGTCTTTAAAAACTTTATGGTGGATTTAAACAATTCCATCAGAGATATATATTATATATCGAGAGGACTCTGTGTGCGAGAATGCTCACAGCTACTTACAAATTGAATTGCTGAGAATACAGGGAAATGCTAAAGATTCTGCTTGCAAAGATTTCTCTATTTGTGTTTCTCAATTTTTTTTATTTGCTACGTTCTTGGTTTATATAATACCAAAATTACAAAGTCAAAAAGACTGAATAAATATAAAAACTATTAGTCTTAAGCTTTGCTGCTTTTCGTCCTCTATTACCCAGTTAATGGGCTTCCACAGTAGATTTGTATACATCTCGACGGTTGTGCTCAACTTTCACTGTTCAACTGCTGTTTGAATTCTTTATATGATCATCCGTTGGATTTTATGAACATCTGTTGGATATATGATCATCCGTCGATGGCTTTGTTAATCATCTTTCGGTAGCTATTTTGGCACTTGACTTCATTTCACTTATGCAGAATTACAAGACATCATTTATATACAATTAATCAACCTATTCTGCATATCTAGTTAAAGTCAACATGACTTAGGCTACTACAGAATCTATACAAAAATGTATAAAGAACTGTGCTACAGACTTATTATTACATAAGCTACTCACTCGATGGATAATAAGTTAACATCCATCGGGACTATAATGAGTTATCCGTCGGGATTATAATTCTTATTCGTCGAGTGCTACATTATTTCACTAAGTAAAATCCACTTAGATGTTTTGTTTATGAAATTATCAAGTACACAACATATGCACAACATATATAAACTATAGTTTCATGAAAAATAAAACTTGATTATGATAGATAATGTTATAAGGATCATTTAGGCTCTTGAATCGCTTGATTCCGATTTACGGAACAAAAGTTATGATCATTTTACTAGAAGTGATTTACGCGACAAAAACTGCTACTAATTACGAACTTTGGAAATAAAAATGATCGACTTAAAAATGTTCATAAATCATGAAATTTTTAAAGACAGTAGTAAATGGAGTTCCTTAACTGCTATAAAAATGTCAAGTAAAAAATTGATTTTTCGATTTTATAAAAATATCGGAGCCAAGACCGCGCGATTAGAAAGTCGTTAGAACTCATAAGCGGAGCCTACGATGAAAATATAAATGAATATAAGGCACTTCAAAAAGGAAGCGACCGTGACATGAATAAGTACTTAAAGGAATAATAAGGTTAAAATAATTGATAAAATGAATAGTAAGTAGCATATGAGTACGAGTCGCCGTGAATTAGAACGGGACCTAACGAAACAGTTTGTGTTATGGTTATAGATTTTCGAGCAGACCCTAGAGCATCCTCCACCTCGAGATACCTAGGTAAGTTTACGAACCCAAGTCCATATACTGTTATGTTGTGAAAGGATTGTTTTATTATTATTGCATAAATACCATGCTTGCCATGATACTTAATAATTGAGTTTTCGCATAATGTAGCGATGTTTTACGATATTTATATGTCGTAAAATGTTTAACGCCGCCACGAGCGTGACGTATAATTATAAGACCGAGAGCCTGTCAGGATTTTAAATATAAACCCGGGAATCATTCCGGTGATATTTTAGGACGATTAAAGTCCGTAGTAGTTGTATTCCAAGGGACTCGGCGTCCACTTGCGAAACATTAAACACCTCGAACTTTTATTAAAATAATTTCCAAAAATCGTATTCCCTCAACTATATTTAATTACTCGAATGATGGATATTAATTCATTTATTCATTTAAAATAGGAGAATTATTCTCCAATGATTATTTAGTTCAAACTCGATTAATTAATAAAGATTACTTTAATTATTTAAAACTTAAATTAGTTGACGAATATTATTTCAAATATTCTTTTAAAAAGTATAATTATTCGAGGTTTAATTATTTAATGATTAATATTTAATTGATTAGTTATTTATTAAATGATTTATTAAGATTAAAACATCATAAAACCTGATTTTGAAAATACTTTCTGAATTTCAGAAAATCATACGAATACTTTCAGATCGTCAATTAATTTATCTCGACTTATTTTAAATATTTGAGCATACTTTAAAAAGAAACTCCTCCTTATTTATTTATCTGTTGACAACGGTCAACTCACATCCTTAGTACTTCCTCCGAAAAATTTTGAAGTACATATATATATACTAATAAGATAAGCTGTTTCTATCAACAAGCAAAATGCTTGGAGAACTTCGATATGGTTCGAGTTTCCGAGATATGATAGGATTTGATTAAAGGACAAGGGAGGGGTAGACTCTAGTACTATGTGTACTAGGGAGACTACCAAAGGTAACGCAGGCGAAAGTACTCTGTGTACTCAGGAACTTGTGAAGTATGTGTATACCCAAAATGGGACACCTAGCCCGAATGCGGCAAGGGTGATAACCGGGATACGAAGGTGTCGTCCTTCTACTAGTAGAAAAGGTTACTATTTTTCGTATTACGACTGATCATCATATGCGTTGCCTCCAGTGAATGTCATGTTCTTCCAAGTATGACTTATGTAAGATAATGAATAAGAAACAAATATTTGGTCGGCAGACTAACCTTACTTAAAGGTTATTTCCCCGGTAAGACTTAACTATTTTTGGGTTGTAATAATTATCACTTTGTGGATTGATTTACTCTAGTAATGAATAGTTCGTTTCCAAGACAATAACCTATAAGTGTGTGTGTGTGTGTGATAAATGTAGGGTTGTAAAAGTATGAGTATTTATATATTGTGATGCGAGATAAGTGTTATATAGTATTCAAGATGGTGTGGCCTCCTAGATCCTTGACCCCGAATTTTGTATTAAATAGCTGAATTTTTAATTTTATTATTCATATTTATCCAAAAATAGAAAACAATTTATAAATTCAATTTGGGGGTTGAGGGTTTATGTTCTTGAGTTCCTGATAATCAATCACTTGGTTGATCGTGATATAAAACTCTGTTTTCAGCGTGTGAGTAGTTGAATTGAAGCCATCGGTCTGTAATATTTGATTCTACAAACTGTTTCATCCAAGGTTAATCAAATCAAATTCTCGATTTTTTATTTTAATTGACTGAATTTGAGTTTTCTTTATATGTTGATTTTCCAGTTAATTTGATGTTAGGAATAGATTCACCATGCTATTTGGAAGTGATTCATGTAATTTTTGGTTATGTTTATGTATGAGATATGATAAGTCGAGTTTTATTTTATTTCAGTTCTAGTTTTGATTTTTCAGGATTATAGATATTCTTGTTGTTGTTTTGATTGGTTGGAATATATTGTAGATTATCTGAGCTTCGTTTTGGTATTTGAAACTCAGATTTTCTCGCCAGAAAACGTCGAGAGGCGGCCGGATTTTGATCATTGTGATCGATTCTGGTATTGTTTGTTGCGGATTCATAATTGATTGGAGAGGAGGATGTTTTGTTGTCTGATTTTGGTCGAAAAACCGGGCTGAAATCACTAAGATGGCTTGAATCGGGTTCGCCGGAATTCGGCCGTTCATCAGAGAAGACGACGGAATCTGGGAAACCTAGATTTTCAACGACGACTCCGATGAACGGCGCCGCTGTTCTTCGCGACCAGTAGACCGACCCGTCGGGTTATATTCAAACCCAGTTTCGATCCCCTTTGTCCCAAATTTCAATTACAAAATCTGTTTCTGACTCTTTTTAATAAAAACAAATTCAAAATTCTATATTTGAAATCCAAATATCAATTTAAATTAAAAATAAATTTAGTTAATTATTTTAAATATTAACTGAATTATTTTAAATTCCAAAAATTAATTTTTTTTATTATTTTGAAAAATCCAATTTGATTTAATTATTTATAAATTATTTTAATTAATTATTTATGATTTAATTAATTGATTAATTTATTTAATCAATTTAATTTATTTTTAAATAGTTAAATAAAATATAATTATTTATAATTAATCCAAATAATTCCTAACTTTTATTTTAAGATTTTAAAAATATATTTACGTATTTAAAAATTAATTAATATTATTTTTAATTGATTTATTCTTATTTTATTCTTAATTAATAGACCGTTCATCCGTTTAATACGAAACGAACGCATCTAGACTTAGAAAAATATTTATCTTCCAATAAAAATACTTTATAGATCTAAATCCTTTTATATCGAAAGGTCACTTATTTTGCGAGTCATCTAAGTCGGATAATTGGGCAATAAATCATATTTTTGACCCGAGCTTGAATTCAAAAACATCGAATCCTATCTTTTGATGAATAAAATTATGTCTTAAAAGAATTATGTGTTTACATATTGTTATATATTGAATGCAACTCAGATGGGGGGGAGTTAGTCACGCCCTCCAAACCCGGGTCAGAAGTTTGGGGGTCCACAATACACACCATATTTAAACCTGTTTATGAATATAAGAATATATATATATATGCAATGATCCTACTGACCATATTCCACAAATCGACACAGTCTAAAGCATGTCCACAAGCCACAACCTTATTTATATTACAAACTTTCCAAATCCCAATTTATTTTATCTTACTTTCAAAGTTTCAACTTTATTACAAACTTTAAACACAACCAAGCCAAACATCCTCTGCTAGTCTATTCCAGTTCAACATGGATACCTAGCTTGCACATTTATCTGGGGATCCTCGCTACCACCAGTTTCCTTTTTCACTGGAAAAGAATATATATACAGTTTTTCAAGAGTGAGCTAACTAGCTCAGCAAGTCACAAAGACAGTAACTGAGATTAACAATGATCAATTGAAATGATATAAGGAATCAAGTTTACTGATAAGTAATGGTTAGAATTGGATATTCATTTTCCTTTTTAAAAACCAAGGTTAGGCTGCTGATCAGTCACGCACTAACCCCGAGCAAGGCTTCCAACTTTGCTCTATATACTGGATTCAAGGCACACATTGGCCTACTTTGACCACGAATCTGGTCCGACCACGAATCTGGTCCGACCACGAATCTGGTCCATATTTGAAAATAATCCAATTCCAAAATAACATTTTGATAAACAATGTGTATTAATAATTGAATCATAAACAATCTTTATCTCAAAATGTAAGGTGATTCAAGATTTTGAAGTAGGTATAACAATGGGATCATAAGAATTGGCTTTTAATCAAAGGAGGAATCAAAAGTAGAAGACCCAAGGTTCAAGGGTTACAAGGAGTAGTCTTCTTGTTAAACATAGAAAAAGGGTTGGTATATCAAGCAATTCAGTACCATAAATCAATGTATGGTATATATATATTTGGGAAATAGTATCGTATAGGTGTGGTTTGTATTTGAGAATTCAACAATCAATAGTTTACAAGGAACAGGTTTATGGCTCAAGATCAATAAGAATCAAGGTTAGGGTTGAATACTTTAAAGTACTTCAATATAGACTAGGAATTTCTGGGAATCATTGTAATATAATCAAAAGAGTTTAAGAGTGTTCACAAGTATACGAAAAGAAAGTTCAGGGACACTTGCCTTATCGATTCGCTTTCACTTTACTAGCACTTATCAATTGATTCCCACTCACTGCCTACCTGCTTTCCATTTCTATGTCTCGATTCCTCTATTAAACATCACACGTACTTATCAATACTACATCTCATCATATTCTGTTCGTTACAAGCTTCTAACTACCCTTCGTTTTACCCAAATCCGACGTACGGATTAAAAGTTACAGCAGAAACAGTAAAACAATGCATAAAAAATCATTTTATATAGCAATCAGGTCACATATAACACATAGCACGTAAGATATTCAATCCAAATAATTTTCAAAGAAGATTGGGGGTCAAAATGACTTTCCAGGTATTTAATACGAATTTTTGAACATTTTTCGGAATTAAAATTGGACTCCGAGTCATTTTATAATTAAATAATAGGGTTCGAACACCCGAATCTGGCTTTAAAATAATTTTATAATAATTATTGGACCTTAAAAATAATTTAAAATAATATTTTAAAACTCGAAACTATTTTTCGGAATTTTTAAATCAATTTTACATAATTAAATCTAATTATTAAATCAATTAAAATCAATTAAAATTAATTAAATTAATTAATCAAATAATATTAAATTAATGGATTAATTAAAATAATAAAAAACTAATTAAAATTAATTTATAAAATAATTTCGATTTATTTTTAAATAAATAAGTAATTAAAATAATTTTCTAAATATAAAATAGTTAAATAACTGATTTTTCTGATTTTAAAAATAATAAAATATCATTTTTATAATAAAATTAAACAGGAATCCATTTTTTCTAAGTTTCTGAAATTTCAGGGACCAAAACATAACTTTTGCAAAAATAAAGGGACCATTCTATAATTCGGTCGTCTTCTCCGACGACCGGGCGGCGCCGGTGGCGGTAACACCTCCAGCTGTCGTCCACTCTTGCCCAGAACAAGCCGAAAAATACCTTGATTTCTGGGTAAAAACTGATGATTGATTATGATTCTATATTTCGAGAGCTTCGTTTCGATATATCGCACGCTTGAATCGGAGTTCGGTAACGCCTTCGTTTGTGTGTTTGATTCTCAGGAACGTACCAGTTTCTAGGGTTTTCTCTGTATTTACTGTATTTTTACTGGTTGTAAATGAATAAACGAATAAAATAAAATAAGAAATATGCTATTTATATTTACGGAATATTGGTTCGTTTTGGATCATTTTGGATCTTTAAATTAGTTACTTAGCCACTAAGTAACTGCAAAAACGATACGATTTAATACCTGTATTGGATAATTATCCCAACCGGGCTTTTATGAAACACTTTATACGAAAATAATGTAATATTATCCCGTCTTTCGAGAATACGGATTTTGTTGATTCACCGAAATGATTATCGTATCAAAAATCTTGTGCTGGGCCGTGCATGGGTCAAACCGTAATCCGGATCGAAAAAGTCAAAATATGGAAAATGTCTGGAACGATCATATTAGGTTAGGAAGGAGTTTTCGAAAGAGTTTCGGGTTGTAAAAACGTAAAAACGGTTGAGGTTGGGCTATTCCCGGCTTTATAAAATAATTTTATAATTATTTAGAAAATAATTAATAAATTCATAAATTAATATAAAATCATATACTACTCCAAAAATTATCAGAAAAATTCATTAATTATCTATATTTTATTCTGGACATAATAAAATTAAGACACTCACATTTTATCACATATATACATCTAAATATTATTATCAATCAGCAGATAATTCATCAAAATTCACATAATAATTATTTATTGATAAAATAATCACACATGATATCCCGGATATTACATCCCCCCTTAAAAGGATTATGTCCTCAGAATCTCCTAACTAAACAAGTGAGGGTATTTTTCTCGCATATCACTTTCTAGTTCCCAGGTTGACTCTTCAACCCTTGGGTTTCTCCACAATACTCTTACTAACTTTCCAACCTTATTTCTCAATATCTTTTCTCTCTTTTCTAGAATCTCTATCAGATTCTCTACATATGATAAATCTGCCCGAAGTTCTACCGGCTCATACTCAATTACATGCTTAGAATCTGGATTATATTTCTTAAGCATTGATACGTGAAAAACATTATGAATATGTTCCATGTTTGGGGGTAACGCCAATTCGTAAGCTACCTTGCCGACATATTTTAGAATTTCAAATGGTCCAACGTATCTAGGATTCATCTTTCCTTTCTTTCCGAATTTAGTCAATCCTTTCCACGGTGACACGTTTAATAATACTAGATCTCCATTTTCAAATTCTATATCCTTTCGGGATTGATCTGCATACTTCCTTTGACGATCCTGTACTGTAATTAGCCTTTTCTGGATGACTTCCACAACCTCTTTTGTCTGCTGCACCAGTTCAGGTCCAAGTATTTTACGCTCTCCGACTTCATCCCAATATACTGGTGATCGACATTTGCGTCCATAAAGAGCTTTATAGGGAGGCATTCCGATACTGGCATGATAACTGTTATTGTAAGCAAACTCCACTAAGGGTAAATGGTCGTCCCAATTGCCTTTGAAATCAATGGCACAAACACGTAACATATCTTCAATTGTTTGGATCGTTTTCTCACTTTTGCCGTCTATCTGTGGATGATAAGCCGTACTCATGTTCAACCTGGTTCCCAAGCATTCTTGAAAATTTCTCCAAAATCTTAAATTGAATCGTGGATCTCGATCAGATACAATAGAGACAGGGGCTCCGTGACGAACTACTATTTCCTTCAAATACATGTGGACCAATTTATCCAGTGAAAATCTTTCATTAATAGGTAAGAAATGCACTGATTTGGTTAATCTGTCCACTATAACCCAAATAGCATCGTGGTTCGCTTTTGTCCTCGGTAAGCCAACTATAAAATCCATAACAATGTGCTCCCACTTCCACTCTGGAATCTCTAATGGCTGTAATAATCCACTCGATCTCTGGTGCTCCGCCTTAACTCTCTGACACGTGTAATATTTGTTAACCCATTCCGCAATTTCTCTTTTCATGTCTGGCCACCAATAATTTTCTTTTAAATCTCTGTACATCTTGGTACTTCCTGGATGAATGGAATACTTTGAATTGTGAGCTTCATGTAGAATTTCATTCTTCAGTTCTGTCACTGGTGGTATCCAAATTCTGGATGAAAATCTAAGAATACCCTGACCGTCCTTTTGAGTGCATAGCTCTTCACCAACCAAATGATTGATATCCTGATCCATTATTTCCTCTTGGAATTTTCTTATTTTCTTTAGTAATTCTGGCTGAAATGTCATGCTATACATCTTTATTTCACTAGGCTTGCAAATTCTGACCTCCAATTCCAACTTCTGAAATTCCCTGTATAATTCTTCAGGTATCGTGAGCATGTTTAGTCTTTCCTTTCTGCTTAACGCATCTGCCACCACATTCGCTTTTCCTGAATGATAGTTAATCGTGCAATCATAATCCTTGATCAACTCCAACCATCTTCTTTGTCTCATGTTGAGCTCCTTTTGCGTGAATATGTACTTCAAACTTTTATGATCAGTATAAATTTCGCACTTTCTCCATATAAGTAATGTCTCCAAATTTTCAAGGCAAATACTATTGCCGCTAGTTCCAAGTCATGAGTAGGATACTTCTGCTCATGAGGTTTCAGTTGTCTCGACGCATATGCAATAACTTTATCATGCTGCATCAAAACACAACCTAATCCCTTATGAGAATCATCACTATAGATAACAAAATTCCCTTGATCATCTGGAAGTGACAAAATAGGTGTCGTGATCAATCTCTTCTTTAATTCTTGAAAACTTTCTTCGCATTTCTCGTTCCATATAAACTTCTCACTCTTCCTGGTAAGCTTTGTCAAAGGCGTCGCAATTTTCGAGAAATCTTGAACAAATTTTTGATAATATCCCGCTAATCCCAGGAAACTTCTCTTCTCCGTTGGTGTTTTAGGCCTTTTCCAATTCATAATAGCTTCAATCTTTGTTGGGTCCAATTTGATTCCTTCATTACTTACTACGTGTCCTAAAAATTGGACTTCTTGTAACCAAAATTCGCACTTTGAAAACTTTGCATACAACTTCTTCTTCCTCAAAATCTCCAAAGTTGTCCTTAGATGTTCCGCGTGATCTTCCGTTGACTTAGAGTAAATCAAAATATCATCGATAAACATAATTACAAACTTGTCCAAATACTCCTTGAAAATTATGTTCATCAAGTCCATAAATGTTGCTGGGGCATTGGTCAATCCAAAAGACATCACTAAGAATTCATAATGACTGTACCTTGTTCTGAAAGCTATCTTTGGTATATCTTCAGGTTTGATTTTCAACTGGTGATATCTGGATCTCAAATCAATCTTAGAGAAGTACATGGCTCCTTTCAGCTGGTCAAACAAATCATCGATTCGTGGTAATGGATACTTATTCTTGATCGTAAGCTTATTAAGTTCTTGATAGTCGATGCATAGCCTCATGCTTCCGTATTTCTTCTTAACAAAAAACACTGGTGCACCCCATGGGGACACGCTGGGTCAAATCACTCCTTTTTCTAATAATTCTTATAATTGTTTTGCTAGCTCCTTATTTCAACTGGCACCATTCTGTATGGGGCATTCGATACTGGTTCCGTTCCAGGTGCTAAGTCGATTGCAAACTCAATTTCCCTATTCGGAGGAAGTCCTGGTAGTTCATCTGGAAATACGTCTGGGAATTTATTTACCACAAGAATATCTTCCAGTTTTGCTAGCTCCTGACTTTTGTCTATCACATAGGCAATGAAATTCTCGCATCCTTGTCGTAATAGTTTCTTAGCTTGAATCATCGTCAAGAACTTCTTCGCTTGTCTCTGGCCTCTAAACGTCACCGCTTTCTCGTCTGGTGTCTTCAATATTACTTTCCTATTACGACAGTCTATCTGAGCATCGTGCTTAGATAGCCAATCCATTCCTAAAATAACGTCAAACTCTCCTAACTTAATTGGTATCAAGTCAGCATCAAACTTATGGCCAGTAATCTCAATCTCACAGTTCTTACACACTTGATTAACAAATACATGCTCCTGATTTTCTAATTCTACCATCATAATCTCACTTAACAATTCAACTGGACAATTTAAATTATCAATAACACCTTGAGAAATAAATGATCGAGTTGCTCCTGAATCTACTAGCACTTTAGCACATAAGGAGTTCACAGTAAGCGTACCTGCCACAACATCAGTATCCACGATAACATCCTTCACAGACATATCATAAACTTTAGCTCTGGGAGGTTCATTCACTGTTGGAGTTGCTCCCATGATTCGCAGTTTATTATTGACTGGAACTGGTTCCTTGCAATCCCTTGCCATGTGTCCTGGCTTTTCACACTTGAAACAGGTATACCCAATTGCTAGAACTTTTCCTGCCTGATTCCTGGTAGGCTGATCCCTGTTAGCTGATTCTCTGGATGGCTGGTTACAACACTCCCTTGAATAGTGCCCCCTCTGGTTGCATCTATAGCAGACCACATTCAACTTGTTACAAACTCCTCCATACTTCTTTCGACAGACTTGACAATCTGGTAGAGCTGGCCTCTGCCGGGTTGGTTGGTTCCCCATGGTTGGGCGGTTACCTTGGCCTCCATTTCCTGTATTCTGTCTGTTAAAATTTCTTCCGCGCTGGAACTTGCCCTTCCTCTGATTAAAATTTGGAAACTTCCCTGCTTGAGACTGTCTTCATTCCCTTCAAACTTCCTCTTCTTACCTTCCTTTTCTTTCTGGTACATTTCACTTTCTGTCTTCGCAAGCATAGCTTTCTGCACAACTCCCGCATACGTGTCCAATTCAAATATGGCCACCTTCCCTCAGATCCATGGCTTGAGTCCTTGCTGAAACCTTTTAGCCTTCTTCCTATCAGTGTCCACATAGGATGGCACAAACCTGGACAACTCCTCAAACTTGCTTTCGTAATCTATCACTGACATACCCCCCTGCTTTAACTCCAGAAATTTCAATTCCATTTGGTCCTGGACAAACTGAGGAAAATACTTCTCGAGAAAAAACTCCTTGAATCTCTCCCACGCAACATCATCAGTACCTTCCAACATTTTAACAGTTTCCCACCAGTAGGTGGCTTCATTCTTCAGATAGTAACTTGCAAATTCAGTCTTTTGCTCCTCTTTCACCTTGACTAAGGCAAAGGCCTTCTCAATCTCTTTCAACCAGACCCTTGCCTCAATCAGATCTTCCAAACCCCTAAACTCTGGGAGATTCACCGCTGAAAAGTTTTAAAGGTCACCTGAGGGTTAGTCTGCCTCTGCTGTTATTGAGTCAGGTGAACAGTCTGTTGGGCCAATATCTGAAGCATCTGGGCTACGGCTGGGTCTATAGGACCTGGGTTCACATTCTGGTTATCGCTATATTGGGTATTGTTGTTGTTGTTGTTGGTTTCTTCGCTTTGGTTGGTAGCACGGTTGTTTCTTCTAGGAGGCATTTTCTGTAAAGAATCAAACAACTTATCTAGCCTTTAAATCAAATCCTTTTTTTTCTGAAAAGATTTTTGTAAAACAGAAACATCTTCTTTTTGAAAACATTTTCAATAATTAAACTAAGTAAATTGCATGCTTCTTTACAGAATATAAACAGTTAAGGGAAAAAGGGTACATGTTATCACAAGAGTTCATAACTGGTATAGTAAGATAAAACATGTATAGTAAAGTATTGACAATGCTGAAAAGGAAAGATATTGGTCTATATCAAGGTTTGGTGGTACAAGCACGAAATGTTTTATTGAAGGCACAGGTACAACAGGTCTATCCATTAATCATCAAGTCTTGTTTATTTATATTCCCACCAAAAGTCTGATCTTACATATCCCACATTATTATACACATATAATCTGTTACATCATCTCCGTCATCTAGTTCCAAGTACTCTCCGGGTCACCTGAATCTCATTCCGAAATTTCTCTCACATTCCTGTCGACATCTATAGTCCTGACAATATGTTGAAATCCTCGGATTCATGCCAACAGGGCTTCTCGTTCCAAAAGAAGAACCTCATACTAGAGATTACTGAAGAAATTCATTGTCATAGAATACAAAATGAAATTTCAAAATCAAAGAAATGGAATGAGAAGGAATAGTGAAGAAGATGTAGGTATGACTGAGAGCAACCATACAAGTACATAAGATGGCCAGTCTTAGTACCGCATAGTTCACAACACATAATTTAGTGGCATCCCACCAGTCCCTTTTGTCACACAGACAAATAGTCAACGCATATGCATTGTTTGCCCTCAACCGTCCGATAGAATCACCGAGAAAAGAAACAATTTTTAGATAGAAAAATTCTCAAGTAGGGAATGAGAGAATCTGATTTATAATGGGATCAACAAAATCTTAAGACGCGCCCACAGCCGAATGTCCAATAGAATCAGAATCAACAGGTGGAGGTCCTCGAATAGGTAATCTTATGCTTAAAGGTAGAATAGTTTGCATTGGTGCATCCGTCAAACAGGTATTATGACTGACACCGGTGGAAGAGCAGGACGTGGATCAAATGATGATCCTCCGACGAAAGGCTCTGATTCAGATGATATCGAAATAAGGAATCTACCATCGCTGCAATCCGAAAATCACGTTGATAAATAAGAATCTTGAATCCCGGCACGAATCATACTAAAACCTATTATTTAGTCATATTCAACTTTTTGACGCTCTATTTCTTTATTTCCTAATACTAATCTTAACCCTCTACCCCTTCCTGACAATCTAGACTTGTGGCAGTGACTTTAAACCGTAGCTCTGATGCCAAACTATCACGCCCTCCAAACCCGGGTAAGAAGTTTGGGGGTCCATAACACACACCATATTTAAACATGTTTATGAATATAAGAATATATATATATATATATATATGTAATGACCCTACTGACCATATTCCACGGATCGACACAGTCTAAAGTATGTCCACAAGCCACAACCTTATATATATTACAAACATTCCAAATCCCAATTTATTTTATCTTACATTCGAAGTTTTAACTTTATTACAAACTATAAACACAATTAAGCCAAACATCCTCTGCTAGTCTATTCCAATTCAACCTGGATACCTAGCTCGCACACTTGTCTGGGGATCCTCGCTACCACCAGTTTTCTTTTTCACTGGAAAAGAATTTAAATAGTTTTGCAAGAGTGAGCTAACTAGCTCAGCAAGTCACAAAGAAAGTAACTGAGATTAACAATGATCAATTGAAATGATATAAGGAATCAAGTTTACTGATAAGCAATGATTAGAATTGGATATTCATTTTCCTTTTTAAAAACCAAGGTTAGGTTGCTGATCAGTCACGCACTAACCCCGAGCAAGGCTTCCGGCTTTGCTCTATATACTATATCCAAGGCACACATTGGCCTACTTTGACCACGAATCTGGTCCGACCACGAGTCTGGTCCATATTTGAAAATAATCCAATTCTAAAATAACATTCTGATAAATAATGTGTATTAATAATTGAATCATAAACAATCTTTATCTCGAAGTGTAAGGTGATTCAAGATTTCCAAGTAAGTATAACAATGGGATCATAAAAATTGGCTTTTAATCAAAGGAGGAATCAAAAGTAGAAGACCCAAGGTTCAAGGGTTACAAGGAGTGGTCTTCTTGTTAAACAAAGAAAAAGGGTTGGTATATCAAGCAATTCAGTACCAGGAATCAATATGTGGTATATATGTATTTGGGTAGTAGTATCGTATAGGTGTGGTTTGTATTTGAGAATTCAACAATCAATAGTTTACAAGGAACAGGTTTATAGTTCAAGATCAATAAGAATCAAGGTTAGGGTTGAATACTTTAAAGTACTTCAATATAGACTAGGAATTTTTGGGAGTCATTGTAATATAATCAAAAGAGTTTAAGAGTGTTCACAAGTATACTACAAGAAAGTTCAGGGACACTTGCCTTATCGAATCGCTTTCACTTTACTAGCACTTTTTTAATTGATTCCCACTCACTGCCTACCTGCTTTCCATTTCTATGTCTCGATTCCTCTGTTAAACATCACACGTACTTATCAATACTACTTCTCATCATATTCTATTTGTTACAAGCTTCTAACTACCCTTCGTTTTACCCAAATCCGATGTACGGATTAAAAGTTACAGCAGAAACAGTCAAACAATGCATAAACAATCATTTTATACAGCAATCAGGTCACATATAACACATAGCACGTAAGATATTCAGTCCAAATAATTTTCAAAGAAGATTCGGGGTCAAAATAATTTTCCAGGTATTTAATACGAATTTTTGAACATTTTTCGGAATTAAAATTGGACTCAAAGTCATTTTATAATTAAATAATAGGGGTTCGAACACCCGAATCTGGTTTTAAAATAATTTTATAATATTTATTGGCCCTTAAAAATAATTTAAAATAATATTTTAAAGCTCGTTACTATTTTCCGGAATTTTTAAATCAATTTTAAATAATTAAATCTAATTATTAAATCAATTAAAATTAATTAATAATTAAATAAATTAATTAATCAATTAATATTAAATTAATTCATTAATTAAAATAATTAAAACTAATTAAAATTATTTAATAAATAATTTCAATTTATTTTTAAATAAATAAGTAATTAAAATAATCTTCTAAATATAAAATAGTTAAATATCTGATTTTTCTGATTTTTAAAATAATAAAATATCATTTTTATAATAAGTTTATCAGTTGGCATCTTTGGTCCAGAGTCAACAACAAGATATTCAAACCCTAGTAGACTCCCACAAACATCTCCAAATGAAAAATTATGTATCTCTGGGAGCTATTAGGGGTGCTTTGAACATTCATCTTCATGCACTTCCGGAAGTAATTAGACATGAAATTACTACTCCTCTAATCTTGCCTGCTACCAAGACTAAGGGGGAGATAGATGCCAGATTGCTAAAATTATCATCTGGCCAAGCCACAGTTCAAAAAAGTCAAGTTGATGTTGGGAAATAAAGACTACAAAAAGCAGTCGAGGGACCCTGTTTGGACAAAGAGTTTGATGAATTGCTCAGGGCTCTCAGAGTTTCCCTAACCAACAACTTCTTCACATACAAAAAGGATTTGGACATAAATATCAACTTTATAAGGGTGATAATGGTGACTGTAGATAACTTTCAGGAGAGGAGGATTGTTGCAAATATTAATGACTTTGGTTTGGACTGATGTATGCAGGTGTCTCTCAACAATCTTATATCTAAAAGAGCATCTGAGCTGGACATCCTAATCAACAAAGTAAACAGGGTGCTTCCAGAGGACACTCTCTTGTTAAACGAACTCGAAAAGGCTCAAATAGCTGCTTTTCCAGAAGCATATCTCCAACCTAGCAAGGGAGTGACCTACATATGTTCATCAACCAAAAGGTGCAAACATTTCATGATACCAAAACACTGTGTCATTGGAAATTTGAGGTTGATCATGACAATAAAAGCTGACTTGAAGCACAAAAGAATCAAGACTGTAGAAGATGAAGAGATGATAAAGATATTGGGAAGATACTTAAGAAATGCTGATAACTTGTTGCCAAAAACTCAATTCAACACCAAAGATGATTTGGATGATGATGAGCAGAAGAAGGATGAACACAAACTTCTGGCTCAAATCTAAGTCAATCTTCTAAAGCAACAGGTAGGAAGGTGTATGAGAAGAGAAAAGGGGAAGAAGAGAGGAATGAAGATGGAAAGGAAAGTAGGAGATGTGGTGAAGGGGAGTCACGGAAGCAAAATGTCCATGAAGCAAAAGTTTCACAAATCTAACTTATTCAAACCTCCAAGCCAAGCCAAACACAATCTCAACCAATCCTACCTCAAAAGCCCAAATTCATAGTCAAACAAACTGCAAACACCTTACTCAAAATACCGATCAGATCCAAGTTGACAAAGAAGCATTGGAAGATGGAGTGATGAAATTTGAGCTTGCATATTTTGGATTTGTAGGGGTGTTGATATAGACAAGGATTGTTGTGGGCTTGATGTTTCCAAAGGACCAACAGAATGCTGCACAACATTCTCACCTCGTCTATGACCAAAGCTGAAGGTTCAAACCTAGCTTGGTAAAGTTTATCCAGCTTGACCTTTGAGTTATTATATTGAGTGATTTGCTTCTGGAAAACTTCATGTAGAGCTGTGAAGGATTTATTTAGCTTGGACATATTCTCTTCTACCGGAGTGAGAGAGAGCTTGAAGTCTGCGTCACGACAATTAATGTCGCACGAGCAGAAATATCCTACGCATGATTTGGAATTAGAAGCGATTGTGTTTGCTCTTAAAATTTGGAGACACTATTTATACGGAGGAAAATGTGAAATTTATACGGACCACAAAAGCTTAAAGTACATCTTCACGCAGAAAGAGTTGAACATGAGACAGAGGAGATGGTTGGAATTAATCAAGGATTATGACTGCACGATAAGGTATCATCCCGGAAAGGCGAGTGTGGTAGCGGATGCGTTAAATATCAAGGAAAGATTGCATATGTTGACTTCATCTACAGAATTGATCAAATAATTCGAGAAGTTGGAGATAGAGATGCAGATCCCAAGATTAGCATATGAAGTGGTTTACACAATGGTATTTCAGCCAGAGATTTTGGAAAAGATTCGACATTGTCAAGAACAAGTGATGGACCATGAGAAGGACAAATTGTCAGGTGAAGAAAGTAAAGCTCAAAAGGATGATAAAAGGATGTACAGGGTTTGTTCACGTATTTGGATTCCTAATGTTACGGATTTAAAGCACGAGATTTTGCATGAAGCGCATAACTCGAGATTTTCAATTCGTCTTGGAAGTACGAAAATGTACAAGGATTTGAAAGAGAATTATTGGAGGCCGAATATGAAAAGGAAATCGCAGAGTGGATAAGTAAGTGCTACACGTGTCAAAGAGTAAAAGCGGAACACCAATGACCAAGTGGATTGCTTTAGCCACTGGACATACCTGAATGGAAATGGGAACATATCATAATGGATTTCGTGGTAGGATTACCAGAGACCAAGGCTAATCGTGATGCGATTTGGGTGATTATCGATCGACTAAAAAAGTCAGCGCATTTCTTGTCAATTAATGAAAGATTCTAATTAAAAAGATTGGTCAAGTAGTATCTGGACGAAATTGTACTGCATCATGGAGTACCGGTATCTATTGTGTCTGATAGAGATCTAAGATTTAACTCGAGATTCTGGCGACAATTTCATGATCATTTGGGCACGAAGTTGAAAATGAGCATCGCGTATCATCCGCAGACAGGCGGACAAAGCGAGATGACTATTTAAACGACCAGGGATATGTTGAGAACATGTGTGTTGGCTTTCAAAGGAAATTAGGACGATCATTTGCCACTGATTAAACTTTCCTACAATAACAGTTATCACGCAAGTATTGGTATGCCGCCCTATGAAGCTTTGTATGGAAGTAAATGTGGATCTCTTACGTATTGGGATGAATTTGGCGAATGCAAGCTGTTGGGCCCAAAACTAGTTGAATAAATGAAAGAGAAAGTGGGAGTGATTCATAAAAGATTGATGGCTGCCCAAGATCAACAGAGAAAGTGTGCGGATCAGAATCGTAAAGATATGACATTCGAACCCGGGGACAAAGTGTTGGTGAAAATATCTCCATGGAAATGCTTATCCAGATTCGGACAGAAAGGAAAACTGGGCCCAAGATATATTGGCCGTTCAAGGTATTAAAGCAATTTGAAAAAGTGTCTTACGAGTTAGTGTTACCTCCGTAGATGCAACATCTTCATAACGTGTTCCATGTATCTCTTTTGAAGAAGTATAATGCATATGCTAGTCATGTGATCGATCTGGAAACCGTGGAATTATAACAAGACTTATCTTATGTGGAACAACCCGTTCAAATTTTAGATTAGAAAGAAAAAATGCTTAGAAATAAAGTGGTATCATTTAGTTAGAGTTTTGTGGTGAAATCCTAAGGTCGAAGAATCGACTTGGGAATTAGAAAGTGAAATTTGAGAGAAGTATCCCCATTTGTTTTTTTAAACTAGATTCTGAGGACATAATCCTTTTAAGGGGGTAGATTGTAACGACTGAGATTTTCGCGAATAATGTATTTGAATAAAATATAGTTTCATGTTATAATTATGGATTATGTAGAATTTTGGGAATAAAATATTAAGTTAAAAAATTTTGTGGTTAATATAAAATTCTATGAAATAGTATTAAGGAACGGGCAAAACCTCATTCCAGTCTGATGAGTCAGCTAAGGGCTTTAGCTATGATTGTCGGGCTGTCAAGTAGAACGAGACCCATTATTCAAAAGATGGATTAAAAGAGAAATATGTCCTAAGGTTTATAAATAATTGTGGTGACTAAAATTATGTGAGTATGTGTTATTTGTGAGTGCGTGTGTGAATTTGTGAATTCATGAGCTTTTAAATATTTTTAAAAGATTTATTTGATTTAAATAAGGATTTATTGGTCTTTATATATATTTAGAAAATTATTAAAATGAGATCAAGGTGTGCGATTTATTTTTGTTATATCTAAAATAGTCCAAGGGTCTTTTTAAAAATGATAGCTGGAATTATTTGAATGTTCTGATGTTTTAAAATGATTTTATGGAGTTTATTTCTATTATTTGAGATATATTTGTAAAATCCATAATAAATAATTTGTTCGTTCAAAAATTATTCTAAAAGTACGGGAGAGAAATAATTTTATGTTCTTTGATTTAAAATATAAATTGTGACACTTTTCGGATTTTATTAAGATGTTTTTTTGTTGAAAAATCATGTTATAGTAGTTTATATATATAAATAAAAGAAAATAAAAATAGAACTGGGAAATTACCCAATTGCCCCCTCCACTTCACCTTATATCTCCACCCCCTTCCTTTATTTCTCTCCTCCTCATGTCCCATTTCTCAATCTCTCTCTCTCTCGTTCTCTCTCTCTCTCTCAATATTTCATGTTTCTTGACTGAAATTCAGTCCCCATTTCATGTTATACCTCCTTATTGCCATATATATATGTGTGTTGTTGCATGTGTGTGTATCGGTGTTTTGGGGAGAAGCCCCCTTCAGTTTCTTTGTTGCTTCGGGTTTTGAACTGGATTGTTGAAGAAATACAATTGGTGATTGTTGCATGTTGAATTAGGGTTGGATTTTTAGAATAAATCAGCGAGGTTTCGAGTTGGGGGCCAATTTTGGCAACCCCGAACCCTTGACGCCACCGGCGGTGAACTCCGGTGAGCCAGTGGTGGGCGCTGATGTGTAAACTGAGCCCTATTATTTATATAAAAACTTATATGTTTACATGCATATCGAAATTGTGTATCTAAGTTTGGATTTTTCGATTATGGTTTACGAATTACGGTTCGAGTAACTAAGGGATGGTTGTGTAATTAATTGAATATATTTAAGATGTGATTTTCAAAATTTAAGAATTAAAATTTTGTTCTTATTCGGTTATTAACTCGAATTTATGGATCAACTCGAGTCGAGTTACGTATTTCATGATATATAAATGGAACTATGTGCTAATATGGATTTGCATGTGATAAGCGTAGTATCGGTTATAAAAATTAAAGTAAGTTCAGTTTAATGATTAATAAAGGATGGAGTTCTTGGATTTGAATTCGTGTTATACTTCATTTTAGTAAGTTGTAAAGTGTTATGTTGTAAGTCGAGATGCATGCTACGTTTTATAATATGTCGAAATGAAAATCTTGTGTGATAATGAGTAGTTGGTAAATCGATTGTTAATGGTGTAAGAGAATGTGTTAAGAGTTAAGCACTAGAACTGATTATAATTGTTTGCTGTTGAGAAAAAGAAATAGTGTATTTACAAATATGTAATGCCCGATTCTCTAAAAGTAAGTGAATAGGTTTATATACGGTATATGTTCGATTTGATTTGGTGTCGAGTAATATGAATCGGTGATTATTTGTTAAGTGTAAAGTATCGGGATATAGAAAGTACAAAGCTATATCTTATTATGTGCTACGTGTTTTATAATGACTCGTATATTTTTATACTATTTTAAAGTGTGATTGATTGAATAATTAATTAAATAATATATGTGTATTGGTTTTGACAGCTGTTTATTGTTCACTATTATATATGTGTGATTTATTGGTGTATAGTGTTGAATTGTGTAATTAATTATTGAGTTGTATTGTTTTATTTCACTTTTAAAAGTGATTTTATTGTAGTTTTATTTTCATAAATATTTGAATTATCTTTAAAATTGTTTTTATGACTTTATAATTTCAATAATTGTGACGACCTCAATCTCGGGGTTAGGAAATGAGGACTCACACACCATTAAACTAATAATATCAACAGATATATTTAACTCCGATTAACTACTAACAGGATCTACACAGGATTAAGTTTGAGACAAGATTGCAACTACCAACCAAAATAAATATATTACAACCCAATTTATTAATGTATTTAATTTCATTCGATTCCTAAATGGAACCGACAGATAACCCATTATATCTGAACCAACTTAAATAATCCTTCCATCTACTACACATGCTCACACTCACTACTACCTGCTCTGGCATCTGGAAACCTATGACATGGTAGGGACTTCGAGGAACGCTCATGTGAGCTGAACGCCTAAGTCTGGCCATCTTCTTTCTTAACTGCCACAGTTAGAGCAAAGCAAATATAAATGAGCACAAAAGCTCAGCAAGTAACTAGACAGCAGTTCTATAAAGCAATAACAATAACAAAATCTGAGGCATTCTACTTTTAAATCTCTAGGTGGCAGATTTCTATCTTTGTATATACAAAGGTTATGAAGAAGGGTTTGGGTTTCCAAGAATCAAGGATCAAGATAGGGTGAAAGCCGACATTCATCATAATTCAATAGCAGATTTCATATCAGAAAAGCATAATAATATCATGGAACAAGAAATATGGTATCATGGTATCATTATTCAAATCAAAACCTTTTAACCAAATCATTGTTCAAAATCATTTTATGACGCTACAGATTACGGTCGGTGATCAACCGCGAAGTAATCCCGAACCTCGCTGGGTTTCAAACAATTTTAATGGGATCCCACGACAACTTTTAAGCCTAAAATAATAAGTGTGGAAAGGACATGCCTCTTAGTCCAGATCCACTATTCTCAAGAAAATATTTTGCCCCTTTGACAATTCTCAAGAAAACATTTTTCCCCTTTGGCAATTCAACTTTTAAAAACTTTGCATATCTATAAAAATTAGATTCCAAAAAGAATAACATTTCAAAAGTTCTTAAGGCATGAAAGAATCATATCAATCTTTAAGGGATTCCAAACAATAAGACTACGATCAACAATCAGAGAATTAGGATTATGAGATTCTTATCAAAAGAAGAACTATCCTCATACTAGAGGGGTCATCAAGGATGAATATCAATGATTCAAAAACTAAGGAAGAAGTATTGAAAATGAGTTATAACGATAATCAACAAAGGTAGGGGTGTCTGATATCAAGTGCAGTACATGCCGTACATCCAGTTACAAAGTTTGGATATGGAAATAAAGGATAGTTATCAAATAAATGTAGTTCAAGGAATTCGAATTATAAGCAATGGTCAATATAGAGAATTATTGAAGAAATACTAGAAATCAAGTTCGAGGTATTCAAGAAAGTTAATCATCAAGGCAAAGGTATTCAAGAGAATTAATCAACAAGGCAAAGGATATCAAGTTAATGAAGAATTTAGGTTACTCAAGACATTTCGCAAGGGAATTCATAAAGGTTCTCTTAGGGTTTACGAAATCATAGGGTGACAAAGGAAATAGGCAATGTAATGGGGTATGAATCAATCAAGTGGTTGTAAACGGTCGAACAGGATTCAATAACAAGTTATCACAAAAATTAATACTAGCGTTTCTCAGAATTCAATAACAGGTTTATCACAAATATAAAAAAAATCACTACTTTATCATGGCATTAGCAATATCAATTAATAAGATAAGGTAGAGTTACTTGCCTTAAATCGCTTTCTTGCTTTACTGAAATTGAAACTGAACTACTGAAGCTAAACTACTGCCACCTAAGTTTTCTTTCTCATTTCTAGACTGAATGCCTCCACTATTTGAATCTACAATCCTGAATGCCTCCGCTATATGAATCTACAATCCAAAATATAATCCCTAATTAGATACTTATTCGTACTCGATATTCCCTGAACGTCTAACGATTATCCCAACTCGCATTAAAGCTTAACTTCTATAAACGAGTATAATCACAGAATATTCACATAGCACTTAGTAGTATATAGTTATATACTTAACTCGTATATTCAAGTTTAATCATAAAGTACTCATATAACACATAGCGAGTATATACTTGTATACTTAAATCTATATCTTAACAAAACAATCACGATCTAAATAACTCGATAACCAAACAACTATTCCTTCATTTTTAACTATAAAATTTGAACCAAAATAAATGGTACCAAGCCAAGAAATCAACATGCAACCACTTAACTTGACATGTAACTAAACAAACATCTTTTAAACACCAAATCAATCTTACATAAACCATATAATTAGACTCTAAAATCAAATTGACCAAACAACTTGAATCAACCCTTTTTAATACCATATACCATTCGGCTTTTTCAATAACACACAAACAATTTATCAAATATCGACATGCAAGGTTCCATTTACATTTTAAACCTATTTTAATCCATTCCAAACAAGAACACTTCTTGAAATCATTTCTTTTAAATCAAAAACCAAACCAAAACATTATGTTTGAACAAAATCTTAACATGCATAAATCCAATCATTTATTCCTTTGAAAACTGAATGAAATCCATGCTTTTAATAATCAAAACTTAACTTATTCATACTTATCAACTCACATATCCAATATAAACCAAATTCTATTTCCAAATTAAACAATAACCCAATTAACAACAAAACAACTTGTAGAACGACATGCAATCAATCAACTCAACATGCAATACTCTAAATCACAAATCCAACTTAATTAAACCCATGATCTAATCATTTAACCCATCTTCTTTCCAAACCAAACAAAATATAATTTGATTACACTTAGGACTTTACATGCATGCAAGGAAACCAACTCAAAAATAAAGTTTTATATATATATATCATCAAAACCAATCGAACATCAAAACCCTTTTGCAAAACTCATTCATTCGAACCAAAAACCAAATCTTTGAACCAAAACCCTTTATAAAATTTGAATCAAAATCAAAACCCACATTTTTAATAGCAAAAGTCGAAACTATCTCTAAAATAAACCAAGAAAATGACATAACTTATGTACTATACTCTCTCTTAAGGTCATACACTAAGAAATTGTATTTTCTTAGATATAACCAAGAGATGTTGATGCAAAAACTCCCTTAAACGCTTACATGCAAAGAGTATATGGATAGAGAACTGAAAATGATAAAGATTAATGGCAAGATCTTTGAATTCTGTAATATCCCATATTTTCAAATATTATTATTATTATTATTTTGAATGGTTTATGTGATTTTATGTGAATATTAGTGAATTATTTGGTAATTGGAGTTGATGCTTTGGATGTTTATATATGATATTATTTGAGTATTTTAATTTTTATATGTGCAGAATAAAATATAGATAATTGTGATAATTTTCTGGTAATTTTTGGACTATTATATAATTTTATAATAATTTATTTATTTATTAATTATTTTCTGAGTAATTATAAAACTATTTTATAAATCCGGGAATCGTCCAACTTCAACTGTTTTGCATTTTTACAACCCAAAAACTCCTTCCTAACCTAATCTGGTAATTCCGGATATTTTCCGCGTTTTAACTTTTTCAATCTGGATTACGGTTTGACCCGTATGAGTCCCGGCGTAAAAATTTTCGATACGCTAATCATTTTATAGACCAGTAAAACCCATATTCTCGAAAGGTGAGGTATTATTACCCTATTTTTGTATAAAATATTGTATAAGAGGCTCCGTTTTGATAATTATCAAAATCTGGTATTAAATTATATCATTTTATAGTTACTTAGCGGTTAAGTAATCTATTTTCGGATCCAATATGTAAATGTGATTCTGAATTATTAAATAAAATATGAACATGGGTTCTGTCAGCGGGTTATTACTTTGTTATTATGTATATGTGATTACTAGTGTATGTCATTGAATTTCGTGGTTAATTATTGGGTTGTATGATTTTATTTCACTTTTAAAAGTGATTTTATTGCAGTTTTATTTGCCTAAATATTTGGAATGTCGCTAAAATTGTTTTTATGGTATTATAATTACAATAATTATTTTAGGGATTTTATAAAATTTAGAAATCAATATTTCAGTGATTATTTAGCCCTAAATGATTTTCTGATTACATTTATGTGTAAATTCAGTATTTAATTCAAGAATACTTCAAAAATTACGAAACTCATATTTTATTGAGTTTTTAATATTTTGAGAATTTTAAAATTATTAAGGAAATTTTTGGTATTAAATTCACCCGTACGTTTATCCGTTAAATTGTTAAATCCGGGTATATTGCGTGTTTGAAAAATTCGTATTAAATTGTGAAACTTTTATTTTATGAACTGTGAAATATTTTGAGAATTTTGGTGTTTAATTGATGATTTTTCAGCTCATTTTCAACCGCAGCTTTGTTCGATAAAATGCATAAATCGAGTCAAATTCGGGCTTCCGGAGATTTTTGGGACACGTGTCAAACTCTTATAAAAGAATTTGACACGTATCCATTTTATTTGATACGTGTAATACAGAGGAATAAAAGGAAAAAAAATAGTAAAAACCTCACCCCCACCCCCTGTTACTGTGTCTCTCAACTTCCCTCTCCCTCCAGTCTCGATCTCTCGCTCTCCTCTCTCTGCAACTCTCCATCTCTCTCTTTCTTCCCTCTCTCTCCCTCCTTTTCGTTTTCCTCCCTCTCCGCCCGCTGTTTCTGCAGTTTCCGGCCACCGACTTTGTTTCTCTGGTGGGTTCCTGTTTGGCTGTAAATATATATATATATGGTTGTGTATATATATGTGCAGTGTGAGTGTGTGGGTGTGTCTGTGTGCGTTTCAGTTTGTGTTTGTGTGTGTGATGCCATGTGCTTGTGTGTAGTGTTGTATGGTGGCGCGTGTGCGCGTGTTGTGCCCTGTATGTTGAGTTTTGCTCGGTTGCCTTGGTTTTGCTATTTCGTTGGACAATCCTTTTATTTATTTATTTAATTGCCTTCTGCAGACAAATTATTTGAGTGAACGTTTGTAAAATAATATATATTTCATGCAGGGTATTATTTTACTAATTGGTGGAATTTGCATTGGAAACCCGTAATTAATTAGGTACCCGTAAATTTTACTGTCGTCGGCAATGAACCTCGGTGAGCCGACGGTGGACCATGATGTAATAACTGAGTCCTATAATTTATAAAATATTATTTCGTAAATCAGTCGGTTTTGATTATTTAAGTCGTAGTAGATATTTGGATTGCGAATTGTGTTGATCGTTGTTGTTTGGTGTCGATATGATATCGACTGGCAGTTGGATAAATAGAGGAGGTGCTGTCCGATTTCCAAAAAATTATTATTTCTGGAAATTCAGGAACATATCTTTTAGTTATCAGAATTACTATTCGAGTCATTTGTTTGTATATTTTGTTAATCGTTTTACAAATTTACTTTCTGATACGAGAAACTAACTCGGAATAGTGTGACTTTGAGTTGTATTTGGTTAAATGTTACTCAGATAAACTTACTGATATAAATCAGTCAGTTTGCCTTGTTAACACTTAATTAAATATAAATTCGGTTCCGCCAATCTAAGTTAAATTTTGAACCAAGATTCCAATAGTTAGCAGTATGTAAATCAGTTTGGTGAAATATTTTGCAAGAAAAGAGCCCTATGACCCTATTTTTCTATAACGACATTTATTCGTATTTTCTGAAAATAAATACTGAACCAAATTTCAAAGTACATGAGCATTATCTGTTTTGAATGTTGATATAGTTGTATAAATACGAATCGGGCTATGTAATCGTAAGGGTATAACTGATAGTGAGGATATGCCAAGCTTAAGCGATCGTCTAATCTAGGGCATTTCGACTCTGTAGGTTCCAGACGAAAGACCCAAGTTCTGAAGTCGGTTTAGGAATAACCTAGAGTTTGGTAGGAAAAGCTCTGCAAGATGTGGGTCGTTCGAGACCATCAGAACCAGACGTAGGATAAATAGTGAAATGGAATAGTGATGGTTATCGGGATTCTAGAAATCGCAGGAACAACACATCAACGAATTATCGAGATAAAGAGACGATGATATTTCGAGACAGAATGTCAGAATAGATGCGTCATTGCGAGTGTGACTAACTGCTAAATCCAAAGGCAAGTATCCCTATCATCACTTATTATTCAAGTGATATTTATTTTAAATCTTCTTATGCAAGTATTGTTTTCCCTATTGTCTGTTTGGAATAGATAAATATTTTACATATCGCTGAATTAAATGATTCTGTTAATGCAAGTACTCTTCTGCTATTCCATATTCAGAATAGCTAAGTGATTTTACTTATCAAATTACTGGATTTATAAATGTTTTGGACTTTGAGAAAAATGATTTGGTTGCGAATATTCCTACCCAAGAAAATAGGGGAATAAAATTATTTCGGGTGTCTATTATTATGACCCCTTTTCAATAAAAGGTTTTAAGATTGGATCATAAATGCGTAAGTGACCAGGACAGACGGTCCAGCGGAGGGCTATTTTTAAGTGTCATATGAAATATTATGACACAATTTTTGCCACAGGCAGGTATATTGCCTTTTTATTTGAGAACTCGTATTTTGGGGACATGTTTCTACGAATCGTGACCCAGTGCTATCACACGGGCTGATCGGCATGTGATAGTACGTCCGTCAGAGAATGATCCCAATCTAAATTATCATATCGTTTTTGATATTCATAGAATAAATGATTTATCAACTGTTTCTGTTTTGGATTAAAAGGTGAAATGCAGTTTTGATTCAGTTTTTGTATATGCTGATACTTACTTTGTTGTTAAATATCAAAGGTGGTATTAGTATAGATGATTGATGTTGACTTCAGTATGGGATGTTGTGAGCATCAAAGTTCGTATTGATATCTAATTTGATATGACAGCAAAATAAGTATTAATTTCAAGAGTTCGGTTTTGAGTAAAGTTTTATGATTCAATCCATAATCATTGTTTCATGTTTTTGTTGTTTACGATATTTTCGTAAACACTGTTTTACGAGTTTTATTCTCGTCAAGGTTCAAAGTATTGCTGAAGATTTCGCTCGAACATATCAAAATGGTTTTGAATACAATTAAGAAATCAATTATGGGGTTCCTCAACTAAAATTTTATGATTCAGAAATTATGATTTTAAATGTTCTGCTCTAATGCAGATGTCGGTTTTATATCAAAACGACCCTATATATGCTATAATGAACTTGTTGAGCATTTCTTCTGCTCATACTTGCCTGTTTTTAAATCTGACCTCTAGTGAGGATTAGCTTGCGCTATTTAGCCGCGTAATTCGAGAAAGCAAAGAAGAAGCTCTTGGAAGATGATGGGTCCAGGGTTTGCGAACTAATGTAAGTTTTATTGTGTAAAGTTGTTTATATTATATTATATTATATTATAATTTTGTTATTTTATAGTTGGGCCTAGTATACTTCTTTTCGAAGTTGTACTAGCGGGTTAGTATTGAATTGGAATTTGTTGAAAAGAGTTTTAAAAAGGAAGTGGAAATTTTTTATGGAATTTGGAATTCTTGTTTCTAGAACTGTAACCTTAAAAGGTCTTGGATTAGTTTGGGGTCATAAATGATAAATATCTTCCGCTGGCATTTGTTTATTGATTAAACAGGTTGATTTGGATTGAGATTTCATAGTGACGACCAAATCCTCTGACCCCGGATTTGGAGGCATTACAAATTTTAAGTAGATTTTGGTGTTGCATGTAGGATAGAGAGAGAGAGAGAGGGAGAGTTCGGGTGAGAGAGAGGGAGAGTTCGGGTGAGAGAGCCGAGAGAGAGAGAGAGAGAGAGAGAGAGAGAGGGGAGAGAAGGAAAAGAAATGAGATGAGTGAAGCGATGAGTGAAATGAAAACCTTTTAAACTGATTCTCCCATGTGCAAAGTTAGTGGATTTTGGACTTTACCAATCTATCCTTCTCCTACTACTAGCACAAAATGCATGCAAGGCTAGAGTGGTAATTTGGTTAGGTAGAAAAGAGTTAGTGGGGTGGAAAATGACATGAATGCCCCCAATGAGTATTAGGAGAAGAAATGCATGTATGGGCAACTTGGTAATCACATAATTATTAATCTAATTAATTAAAAAGAATACATTTTATAAATAAAATCATAAATATATAAATTACAAGAGTGACATCATAAAATAGCTTAGAATTTTAGGAATTTAATACAATCAAATTTGAAATTTATAAATAAAAATAATTTTAAAACTATTTTACTTAAAGAATAAAAATGCATTTATAACCTATATAAATATCAATAAATGCACTTCTTATTTTCTAAAATTCCAAATAATATCATACAAGCATATAATCACATAATCATGCACCTTAATAGTTAACAATATAGATTCACATAACACGTATCGTAATGAAATATACTTAATCATAAAATTTTCCTTTTAACTAATATTCATTCTTGGCGTAACGGTTCGCGTCCTGACTGACGGCCCGACGCTGAGCATTTTCAACTACGCATCATAATCATTCTCTTTATACCAACTGACACGTCAAACTGGAACATAATATTTATATAAATATTTCCATTCTCACATAATAACACATAATTCACATAATTACACTTTACTCGCATAATTAATTCGCGAAAATTCTAGTCGTTACATTCTACCCCCCTTAAAAGGAATATGTCCTCAGAATCTAATCTAAACAAATAGAATGGGGATATTTCTCCCGCAATTCACTTTCTAATTTTCAAGCTGGCTCTTCTATCCTGGGATTTCTCCACAATACTCTAACTAGATGCACCACTTTATTTCTAAGCGCTTTTTCTTTACGATCTAGAATTTATACTGGATGCCCCATATATGATAGATCTCGTTAAATTTCCAAGGGTCCTAGCTCAATCACATGACTAGCATCAGCATTATACTTCTTCAGAAGAGAAACGTGAAACACGTTATCAAGATGTTACATCTGCGGAGGTAACGCTAACTTATATGCTACTTTTCCAATTTGCCTTAGCACTTCGAATGGTCCAGTATATTTAGGAATCAACTTGTCATTCTTCCCGAATCTGGATAGACCTTTCCATGGAGGGATCTTTAACAATACTTTGATTGCGGGTGCAAACATCACATCCTTTCTTGTTTTGATCTACATCTCTCTTCTGTCGATCTTGAGTAGCAATCAGCCTTTTGCGAATCACATCCATTTTCTCTTTCGTCTGTTGTATCAACTATGGGCTAATAATTTGCGTTCGCCAACTTCATCCCAGTAGATAGGGGATCTGCACTTTCTTCCATACAATGCCTCGTAAGGCGGCATGTCGATAATTGCGTGATAACTATTGTTATAAGAGAATTCAATCAAAGGAAAAAGGTCGTCTCAATTCTTTTTGAAATCCAATGCACAAGTTCGCAACGTACCTTCGATTGTTTGAATAGTCCTTTTGCTTTGTCCAATGTTCTACGAATGATATATCGTACTCATTTTTTTAATTTAGCTTCCAAATGATCATGAAATTGTCGCCAAGATCTCGAGTTAAATTTCGAATCTCTACCGGATACGATAGACACTGGAACTCCGTGACGCATCATGATTTCATCCACATACATCTTAACTAAAATTTTCCAATGAGAATCTTTCACTGATATGCAAGAAACGCGCTGACTTTGTCAATCGATCAATTATTACCCATATTGTGTCATGATTAGACTTAGTCTTTGGTAATCTTACCACAAAATTCATCATGATAAGCTCCCATTTCTGTTCTGGTATGTCTAGTGGTTGAAGCAATCCACTCGGTCACTGATGTTCCGCTTTTACTTTCTAGCACATATAGCATTTACTTATCCATTTCGCAATCTTCCTTTTTCGTATTTGGCCACCAATAACTTTCTTTTAAGTCCTTTTACATTTTTGTACTTCCATGGTGAATCGATAATCTTGAGTTATGCGCTTCATAAAGAATCTCATGTTTCAATTCCATAATACTAAAAATTTCAGATACGCGAGCAATTTGGTATATTCCTTTATTATCTTTTTGAGCCTTAATTTCTTTTCCAAACAACTTATCCTTCTCGTGGTTCATCATTTGTTCTTGGTGACGTCGAATTTTTTCTAAAATTTTTAGCTGAAAAGTCATTGCATACATTACCTCACTTCCCATTTCTGGAATTCGCACTTCTATTTCCAACTTCCCAAAATCCTTGATTAATTCCACAGATGAAGTTTAACACATTCATCCCTTCTTTACGGCTTAGCGCATCTGCTACAACATTCGCCTTTCCGGGAGGATAACTGATAATACCGTCGTAATTTTTGATCAATTCCAACCATCTCATTTGCCACATAGTCAATTTTTTCTATGTAATAATATACTTTAAGCTTTTGTGCTCCGTATAAATCTCACACTTTACACCATACGAATAATACCTCCAAATATTAAGGGCAAATATAATCACTGCTAATTCTAGATCATGCGTAAGATATGTTAGATATATTTGATAATGTCATGTGTAATATAATTTGTGTTTAGTTTTCAGAACTTACCTAATAGGACAAATCAGTACTTAACTGGAAATCAGCACTTATACTGAAGACAGAACTTAAGATATCAGAATTTAAGTTATCAGAGCTTAAGTTATCAGAAGATATTTATCAGGAGATAATATCAGGACTTAAGATGACTTTCAGATAAGGCAGGCGGCTCATTGAAAGGAAAGAAGATCGAGACTAAGACAGAAAGAAATATGCATGAAGAAGGAATTCTATGAAGAATAGAATACTTGGAAGAAAAGATAACTAGTTGATATATTTTAGGAAGCAGAATTATATTCCATATCAATTAGAACATTATCTTGTAACTGTGTAGTATATAAACACATGCATAGGGTTTACACTATAAGTGTTATCATTATCGAAGTTATTATTCTTTGTAACCCTAGCAGCTCTCGTGATAATTTATTCATCGCTGAGAGAGGACAGTTCCATATTGTAACAGAGTTTATTGTGTTGAATAAAATCTGTGTTCAGTTACTTGTGTTCTTAATTTCGATTTGATTGTGCTAAACACTGTATTCAACCCCCTTCTACAGTGTGTGTGACCTAACAAGTGGCATCAAAGCAATATGTTAACACACAAATAGTTTAAGATCCAAAAACAATCATGTCTGAAGAAGAAACTCCAACCAAGCCCACCAAAACTGAAGAACCTCCAAAAACCATAACCCATAGTCGATATGAGACTATAAGAGTTCCCATGTTGAAACCTTCTGAGTATTCCATATGGAAAATGAAGATGGCTATGTTTCTGGAAGCTACAGATCAACAATATCTCGACAGGATTAATGAAGGACCACATATGCCAACCAAACTCTCTGTGGAAGTTGCAGGTCAGCCAGCAAAGTCTGTACCAAAGGAGAAAAATGATTACACTGCTGAAGATATCTCATCAATTGCGAAGGATGCAAAGGCAAGACACTTTCTACATAGTGCCATTGATAATGTCATGTCAAACAGGGTAATTCAATGCAAGACTGCAAAAGAGATATGGGATGCTTTGGAAACAAGGTGTCAGGGAACTGATTCAATCAAGAAGAACAGGAAGACTATACTCACTCAAGAGTATGAGCACTTTGACTCAAAGCCTGATGAGTCATTAACTGATTTATATTACAGATTTGTCAAACTCTTGAATGATTTGTCACTAGTTGACAAAGAGTATGATATTGAAGATTAAAATCTTAAATTCCTGTTAGCTCTTCCTGAAAGATGGGATTTGAAGGCCACAATAATAAGAGACAACTATAATCTTGATGAAACAACTCTTGATGAAATTTATGGGATGCTCAAGTCTCATGAACTTGAGATGGAACAAAGAAGCAAGAGGAATGGAAGAAAGTCAAGGGAAGTTGCTTTTGTGGCTGAGGAGGAATGTCCCAAATTTGATGCCTCAAAGAAAGGCAAGGGAAAGGCTCTCATCACAAAGTCTAATACTGAGTTATCAAGTTCTGATAGTGATGATGACTCAGAAACTGAAAGTATACCTGAGATGGACCCTGATGAGGAGATGATGAAGCTGTGTGCTCTTATGGTGAAAGGAATCACAAAGATTGCATACAGAAAATTCAGAAGAGGAAAGAAGTTTTCCAGGAAAGGTGCAAGTTCTGATAAGAAAGGTTTCAGAAAATCTGAAGGCAAAGGAGGAAAGTCTGACAGAGGAGATTACTCAAATGTTAAATGCTACAACTGTGGTGAGAAAGGCCACATATCTCCAGATTGCAAAAAAGGGAAAAGTGACAAAGGCAAGGCTCTTGTCACAAAGAAGAAAAGCTGGTCAGATGCTTCAGATTCTGAGGATGAGGAAAACTATGACTTGATGGCAAATGCTGATAGCAATTCTGATATTGCTGACTTAAAGGTACCTCAAACTACTTATGCCTTTCATACTGATGATATTACTGAGTTGAGAAGATATCTTAAGACCATGTTCATTAGTTATAAAGATCAAACTTTAACATGTGAAAGATTAACTTCTGAAAATCTTGCTTATAAAAAGAGGAATGATTATTTATAAAAAGAGTTAGTCATGTTCCATCAAACTCAGAAAGATAGAGATGATACCTTTTATGCTAGGGATGAAGTGCTAAAAATAAATGAATCTCTAAAAACTGAGTTAGAAAAGGAAAGAGAGATTATCAGGACTTGGACTAACTCTGGTAAAGCAACTCAGGATATTCTTAGTAGTGGAAACCGGAAAGAGGGCTTAGGTTATGGAGATGATAAGAACAATAAGGGAACTATAGAAACTGAGCCTATAGTTGTTAAACAAAAACCAAAGGTAAATCCTGTTAAGTTTGTAACTGCAAAGTCTGATATTGAGAAATCAGAAGTTAAGGAGAAAGTAACTTCTGACAAACCTAAACAAGATAAGTCAACTGAAGTTAATATAGGCTTAATGATTAAGAAGCAGCTTAAGCATAAGCTGAAAGATGTTAAGAATATAAACAAGGTAAAGCCACCTAGGAAATATAGGAATGGAAAGGAAGGTGTGAACAAAAGTAATAATTATAAGCCTGTTCCTAATGCTCCTAGAAAAACATGTCATAACTGTGGAAATTCTAACCATCTGGCTCCTTTTTGCAGGAAGAATAAGAATATAAACTCCTTACCTTCAAAATCAGGAGTTACGAGTCAGTTTGTTAGATATAAGCCACAAAATCCTTGTTTTCATTGTGGTAGTTTATGGCATTCCATTTATACTTGTAAGGAATATCATAGTTTGTACTATGATTATTATCAAATAAAACCTTCTGTAAAGAAAGTTAGCATTATTCCTTCTAGTGTAAGTTCTGATGCAAAGTCTGATATTGCAAATTCTGATAAGAAAACTGTTAACATAAACTCTAATGCTAAATCCGCTGCAATTGTTAACAAGCTTAAAAAGGCCAAAGGATCCAAGCAAGTCTGGGTCCTTAAAACTAATCATTAGTGGTCTTTGTGATTGCAGGGCAACAGGAAAAACATCCTAGTTCTGGATAGTGGATGTTCAGGACATATGACTGGAAATAAAGCCCTACTATCAGACTTTGTGGAGAAAGCTGGCCCAGGTGTTTCTTATGGAGATGGCAACATTGGAAAAACTCTGGGATATGGCAATATCAATCTTGAGAATGTCATCATTGAAAAAGTAGCTCTGGTCTCAGGACTTAAACACAATCTGCTGAGTGTTAGTCAAATCTGTGACAGAGGTTATCATGTGGATTTCTTTGAAGAACACTGTGAAGTTTTAAGCAAATCTACAGGCAAAGTTGTTCTGATAGGATACAAGCATGGTAACATTTATGAAGCCAAGCTTTCAACAAGTACTGATGGTTCTGCAATCTATCTGTTAAGTAGAGCATCAATTGAAGAAAGCTGGGATTGGCATAAAAAACTCTCTCATTTAAATTTTAACAATATAAATGAACTAGTCAAGAAAGATCTTGTGTGAGGACTGCCAAAATCAGTATTTGCTCCTGATGGCCTTTGTGATTCATGTCAGAAGACAAAACAAAGAAAATCTTCATTCAAGAGCAAGACTGAATCATCAATTCTTAAGCCTTATTACCTACTACATGTTGATCTATTTGGTCCAGTGAATGTCATGTCTATTGCAAAGAAGAAATATGCTATGGTCATAGTGGATGAGTTCACCAGATACACATGGGTGTATTTCTTGCACACAAAAAGTGAAACTACATCTATCTTGATTGATCATGTCAAGCAACTGGATAAATTGGACAAAGATTCTATGAAGATCATAAGAAGTGATAATGGCACTGAGTTCAAGAATTTGATCATGGACGAGTTCTGCAAAGACCATGGAATAAAGCAGGAATTTTCTGCTCCTGGAACTCCACAGCAAAATGGAGTTGTTGAAAGAAAGAATATAACTCTTATTAAAACTGCACGAACTATGCTTGATGAAGCAAAGTTGCCAACCTACTTTTGGGCTGAAGCTGTGCAGACTGCTTGTTTTACTCAGAATGCAACACTTATCAACAAGCATGGAAAAATACCATATGAGATGGTGAAGAAAAAGAATCCAAATCTGAAGTATTTCCACATCAACTGCAGAAGCAGAATACATTGCTGCAAGAAGCTATTATGCACAGATTCTTTGGATGAAGAATCAGTTACTGGATTATGGGTTAGAATTTTCTAAAATCCCTATTTACTGTGATAATCAAAGTGCTATTGTTATGACAGGTAATCCAGTTCAACACTCAATGACAAAGCACATCAGCATTAGGTACCACTTCATACGGGAACATGTGGATGAAGGTACAGTGGAATTGCATTTTGTTCCAACAGATCAACAACTAGCAGATATCTTCACAAAACCACTGTGTGAAGCTACTTTTACAAGATTGGTAAAGGAACTTGGAATGGTTTCAGGTTCTTTCTCTAAATCTGTTTAGTTTATGTTCTGATACATCAGACTTTATGATCAGTATTTACAGGTATTACTGTCTTTGTGTATTCTGTGCTTAAATTGAAAATTACTTAAGTGCTGATTGTTGTTTGATGTGAATTTCTAAACTCTGATAGTGATATGAATGTTTTTGTGACTATTCAATCCAATGAGGATAACTGTGCTAGATGTTGACCTAGTAGTCTTTAATATACTAAAGATCCTATGTTTGAAGTAATTGTTTGTGTGGAAATCTTTTAACACAAGCAAATTCTGATATTGAGCTTAGTTAAGTTTACTTTGTGTATCTTATTACTAAGTCAAAAACTAGAATAATGCTTCTTATCTGTTAAGTTCTGATGTTAGTAAATCTGGTGGATGTACGAAGTGCTGATAAGCCTCACTTATCAAAAGAAAAAGAAAAGAAAAGAAATAAAAATCAGGTACTCCTTTGAGATCTAGAGTAAAAATGTGGAAGGGAAGACCCAAGTGCATTGCTGGTATTAAGTAATATGCATTAGAAAAGCAAAATAAAATTTTCTTGGTGACTTTTCACACTCTATGATTACTGGAGAAATACTCTGATAACAACATAAATTATGATAAGCAGTCGTGACTCACTTACACCGAGAAGCCACTGTAAAATGGAATTTCAAAAGATGCATAAAATGTGCACAAAACAGTTGAGGCGGACTCATGCATGAACTCATTCTAAAGTAGACTTCAGAATAATGACAGATTTTGAGTAAAGTTCTTAGTTATGCCTTATTTCTAAGATGTATTGAAGTGAATCAGACTTTACTCTTTGTCTGATATTTAGCTTAATACACACACATACACTCAATATGAATGATGAAAATTACTGTGGTGATAAATGTTGTTTTAGATGAACAGTCAGATTGCATAAATTCTGAGGACAAGTTCTGATGATTAAGTTCTGATGAAACCATATCAGTATTTGTGTGAAGAATTACAGGGATAAACATTCACTTTTCGAGTTAAGGAGCCGTATTCTGATGACTTTTAAATTCTAATAATAATCAAGTTTTGATGCTAACGTGGCAGTATTTATTTACTTGGTTTATTTTTGGTCATTACCTGAATGATAATATTTTTACAGAATATTGGTTAATGTGAGATAAAATAGTCATAATCATTATGGGTTAGTAGTTAGCGTGTATGTCTTGAAAAACTGCTTGCGCACAGTAATTATTATTATATCCCGTGCCCATTAACTCTAGCTTTAGATCTTTTACTAACTGTTATTATTACACATCAGTCTAGGGAGTCGAGGGGTCATTATTTTTACTTGTAATTTTTAACCAGTCCTTGCGTCCCTTGGTATTCTATTGGCTATTTAAACCGACCATTCATTCCAGCCAAAACATCTTTCATTTTCTCACAAACTCACTCTCTTTTTATTCATATCAACAAAAATGGTCCGTTTCAACATGTTCCTGAACTATGAAACCTTTAACATCGAGTTGAGTTGTGATGAATGGCAACAGGAGTGGCATGTCACCGCCATTCTTGACGAGCTTTGGAACTCAGTTCCACAAGAGGTTCACACAGAACTCTTGTTCTTATCAATGGAGTATCACCTTCATCTTGATAGGTTGGAAGAGGAAAGGAGAGAAGCTCTCCATCAGCAAGAACGGATCATCCGTCTTGCAGTGCTCTTCGTCAGCAGCAGAAGAAGTAGTCGTTAGGTCTTCTTAGACTAGGACTATGGCTGTTGATGTTAAGAATCGTAGAATAGGACTATCTTGTAATTTTTGCATGTAATTGTTAAATTCCATCAAATGTAATCATCTGATATATCAATGAAATTTTCTTTAATTGCAAGATTTGTTCTTTGTTTCTCAAATTATGTGATTGTGCATGCTTAATTGCAATTTATTAATCTTTACTTCATCGACTTTTAATTTTATTTTGTGATGAATGTTTTGATTAAATTCTGTTGATTTGAGGAAACAACTGAGAAACAGGTTCCAATATCAGAATCTGTTATTGTAGAAGCTGAGAAGGTTACTTCTCAGAAAGATACTGCAACTGGGAGTTCTAGGCCCCTCAAAAGGCTTAGAAAGTTAAATTCTGATGATAAAACTCCTACAGTGTTTCCACCTTTGAAGAAGTTAAAGAAACAGAGAGCTCACAGGGACATAGTTGAGTCAGATTCAGAGGATGTAGTGGAAGCAGCTAAGGAAGGGGATCAGGAATCTCTGATCTCAACAGAACCAATTATTATTGAATCACTTCCTTCTGCACAATAAGAAACTGCTCAAGAAAGAATTCCCACATCTCCTATGTCACCTATAGTTGATCCAGTACATACTGAAGAACCAGGTACAAGTGTTGAAATTGATATTCATAACTTGATTGTGCCTGAGGTTTTGTACTTGGAAGCTCCACCAATTCAACTCACTCCACCAACAACATCAATTTTGGATGTTGATCAGAACCTGGCTGCAGATCAGAATTTAGAGGATGATGTTTAAGCCTTTATAGCCTCTCATACTGCTATTTTATCTGAGGATGTTGATACTGCAGGATCTACAAGTTCTGATGTTGCCAATGAAGAAACTACTGGTGAAGCTGCTGTTAATTTAGATGTTGATGCAACTGGTCCATCATGACATGCACCTTAACAAGCAGTTAATAAAGCTGATTTAGTCAAGAAGTTTGTTACAGGGGAAGCACCAGTACCTTGGAGTGAAACTCCTAGAGGAAATGAGTGGACTAAGGAATGGAACACAGTTAGTTTTGTTCCTTCTGAAAAGATTCTTGCTGAGCATCTGGCAAAAGCTGATGAAATGTTGTTAAATGATGATTTCAAGGCACAGCTCAGAGTTACTGCATTGAGTACTAGGCACCTTCAAGGTCAACACTCGACAACTCATGCCAAGGTGAATAAAATTCAAGAAACTTTGATCCAGCAAGATATGAATGTGAAACTTGAAAAGAACAGATTTTTCAAGCCAGCCTTTGACAGAATTGCCTATATTGAAAAAACTCAGGAGAAGCAACAAACTCAAATTGAAGAAATTATGAAGAATCAAGCTTCTCACCAAAATCAACTCAATGAGATCCAATCCTTAGTGGAATTGCTTGTCTCTCTTCTTTTACCTGTTGATGCCAAAAAGGGGGAGAAAGTGATTAAGTCCAAATGCAAATCTATTCAGACACTGAAGGGAAAGGATGATGGAAATGATGCCAGGGAAACTCTAAAAAGGGTAGAGGTCAAGGTCAAGGCAAAGGATTTTCATCAAGTAAAGCTAGAATTACAAGTCAAAGAACAAGTTCTGATACTGGGAGAAGAATAAGTTCTGATACTGGTAAAAGGATAAGTTTTGGTGAACATCTAGAACTTGATGAAGAAATTTCAAAGGAGTTGTTTCTTAAAGAAAATCCAGGAATGGACTTTGAGAGTCTAAAGGAAGAAGAAGCTAGACTCAAAGCAGAAGGTGTCAAGACAAAATCTAAAGCTTATGTTGTTGAAAAGAAATTTCCAAAGCCTAAGGGTATTGTGATAAAGGAAAGAACGAATTCTGAGGCAATCAAAGTCAAATCACAAATGGAAATTGATCCAAGGTCCAAGGGCAAAGAAAAAGTTGATGAACCTGTAAAGGTTTATATGTCAGTCATTGATGAAGAAATAACTGATGATGAAGAAGATGCTAATCTTACTCTGATGCATAAGAAGATTTTTCAAACAACCTCAGACATGGCTCATGTTGTTCAGAGTCAAGATGTAGTAAGTTCTGATATGACAGTGAAGCAAGCAACCTCTGACATAGCTCAAGTTGGCATGATATCAGAAGATAAGGAAAAGGAAACCTCTGACATTGCTCATGTTAAACCTTCAAAGATACTCCTACTAGGATTCACCAAAGCTAAACAGGCTCAACCTTTGAAGACTGCAACAAGTGGTTTTGAAGCAAGAGTTGTTACAGGAAAGGAAGCAAGAGATAAATCTGGATTGGGTAGTTCTGATGAAAGAAGAGTACATAAGACTACCAATGATCCAACTTCCTTAAGTGAACCAGGTGTTGGAGCAACTCCTGAAAGATTGAATTGACTTGAATCTGTACAAATGGTTTACCATACCTTTTTGGAAGAACACATCTTGTTATATTTTATGACAGATGGAAGGGTATACCATATTAGGAAGAATGCTATACCACTGAAGTATTTTGAGGAACTGGAACATGTTCTATTCCTACTTCAAGTGAAAGACAGATTACCAGATAGTGTTACAGGTTATTTAAAGTCTCAAATTCAAAGACAAAAGAAGCTTTATTCTGTAAAGTCTGAGAGCACATATTGTCCCAAGTGCAGAGATCAAAAAGGTGATATTGTCGAAATAAAGTCTAACTCTGCTAAGATCATAACTATTTTTATGGGTTATAAGGCTGTGGAATTCAATCTAGAGTCTGACAAGGCATATCTGATTAGACTAGATCAGGAGATAAGAAAAGCTAAGATAAATGATCTCAGAGCAGCTATTTTTTAAACTGGTGAAGATATAGCTGAATTGATAAATGCTAAAAGGAGGAAGGTCAATGAACTTGAATATACTGAGAGATGTTTGTTGAAGAACTGTTAGGTCACACACACTATAGAGGGGGTGAATACAGTGTAAAGTACAATCAAATCAAACTTTAATATCTCAAGTAACAGAAAACAAACTTTATTGAAATAATAAACTCTGTTACAGTATGGAACTGTTATCTCTCAGTGATGAACAAATATCACGAGAGTTGCTAGGGTTATATTGAATAATCTTCTCGAATACGATAACACTTATAGTGTAAACCCTATGTCTGTGTTTATATACTACACAGTTACAAGATAATCGCTAATTGATATAGAATATAATTCTGCTTCTTAAAATATAACAATCAGATATCTTTTCTTCCAAGTATTCTATTCTTCATAGAACTCATTCTTCATGCATATCTCTTCTTATGTTTATCTCGATATTCTTTCCTTTAATCAGCTTCTGTCCTTATCTGAATGTCCTTCAGCACTTAAGTTCTGATATCCATCTTCTGATGATTATCTTCTGATAATATAAGTACTAAAATCCTTAAGTCCTGACTTCCAGTAAGTACTGATTTATCCTGTTTAAGTAAGATCCGAAAACTAAACATAAATCATATTAGCCATGACATTTATCAAATATATCTAACAATCTCCCCCAACTTGTAAATTAGCATAATATACAAGTTTAATAGATATTTGATGGTGTCAAAAACATTAAGTACAAATGCATGAGAATTAGACTAGATAACTACAACTTACAGTCCTTAAAGCTTTTACCAATATTTAACTTCTGATAACAGCTTTAGTCTGTACAAATATCAAAATTTAATCAGTTGTAGATCTTGACTTGGCTTTATCTTCTGATCTCTCTGATGTCAGGAGTTGTTCTGTGATATTTCTTCAACAAACATCTCTCAGCATATCTAAGTTCATCAATCATCCTCCTTTTAGCATCTTTAAGCTCTGCAGTATCTTCACCAATTTGAAAAATTGCAGCCCTGAGATCATTAATCTTAGCTTTTCTTATATCCTGATCCAGTCTGATCAAATATGCCTTATTAGACTCAAGATTGAATTCCACAGCCCTGTAACCCAGAAAGGTAGTTATAATCTTAGCAGTGTTGGGCTTCATTTCAACTATATCACCCTTGTGATCTCTGTACTTTGGAACATATGTGCTGTCAGACTTAATAGAATAAAGCCTTTTCTGTCTCTGAATCTGATCCTTCAAATTATTTGTAGCACTTCCTGTCAATCTGTCATCGACTTGAAGTAAGAATAGTACATGCTCCAATTCTTCGAAATACTTCAATAGAATGGCATTTTGCCTTATATGATAAACCCTACCATCTGTCATAAAGTACAACAAGATGTGTTCTTTCAAGTAGGTATGGTAGACCATTTGTACAGATTCCAGTTGATTCAATCTCTCAGGAGTTGCTCCAATACCTGGTTCCCTCAAGGAAGTTGGATCATTGGTAGTGTTCTGTATTCTTCTTTCATCAGCACTTCCCAATCCAGTTTTATCTCTTGCTTCCTTTCCAGTAACTATTCTTGCTTCAAAACCACTTGCAGCAGTCTTCAAAGGTTGAGTCTGTTTTGCTTTAGTGAATCCTGGTAGGAGTTTCATTGATCTATCTTCTGATATCAAGTTAACTTGAGCTGTGTCAGAGGTTACTTGCTTCTTCAAAATATCAGAACTTACAGTCTCTTGACTCTGAACAACTTGAGCCATGTCACAGGTTGTTTTAAGAACTTTTCTTGAAGTCAGAGCAAGATCATCCTTTTCATCAGTGATTTCTTTATTCTCAGGAGGCACATAAACCTTGATAGGTTCACCAACCTTTTCTTTACCCTTGGATCTTGGATCTATCTGCGGTTGTGATTTAGCCAATGTTGCTTCAGTATTTGTCCTTTCTTTTATCACAATGCCATTGAGTTTTGGAAGTGTCTTTTTACCAGAAGCTTCATATTTAGATGTGACTTTCTCTGATTTAAGTCTGGCTTCTTCTTCCATTAAACTCTCCAAGTCCATTCCTGGATTTTCGCGAAGAAATAACTGTCTTGACATTTCTTCATCAAGATCTAAAAGTTCATCAGAACTTATCCTTTTACCAGTAGCAGAACTAATTCTTTTCCCAGTATCAGAACTTGTCCTGTGACTTGTGATTTCATATTTTCTTGATGAGAAACCTCTACCTTGACTATGACCTCTACCCATTCCCGAGTTTCCTTGATCATCCTTTTCATCATCCTTCCCTTTCAGTGTCTTATCAGTCTTGCATTTGGACTTAATTACTTTCTCCCCCTTTTTGGCATCAGCAGGTAATAGAAGAGAGACAAGCAATTCCACTGAGGGTTGGATTTCATTAAGTTGTGATTGCTAAGAAGCTTGATTTTGCAGAATATCATCAATCTGAGCTTGTTAGGTCTCTTGAGTCTTCTCAATATAAGCAATCCTGTCAAAGGTAGGCTGGAAGAACTTTTTCTTATCAATCTTGTAAACGTGTTCTTGCTTCATTAGTTCTTCCCTTAAGAGATGTAACTCTGCATGAGTATTTGAATGGAGACCTTGTAAATGTTTAGTACTCAATGCAGTGACTCTAAGCTGTGTTTTGAAATCATCAGTATTTAACATTTCATCAGCTTTTGTCAAGTGCTCAGCCAGATTCTGTGCAGATGGAGCACAGGTGACTGAGTTCCATTCCTTAGTCCACTCCTGTCCTGCAGGAGTTTAACTCCAAGGCACTGGTGCTTCTCTGGTAACAAACTTCTTAACAAGTTCAGTTTTAAGAACAGTTTGTTGAGGGGCATGTCCTGAAGGACCTGCTTCATCAGCATCTGCATTTGGAGCAGCATCACCAGTATCTCCAGCATTTGCAGCATCAGAACTTACAGAATCAGTATCTTCTGATAAAACAACAGTGTGAGTAGCAATGGAGGCTTCAGCAACATCCTCTAATTGCTGATCTGGTTCCAAGTTCTGATCAACAGCCATATCCTGATGCTCACCTATATTCTGATCATCAGCATCTAGATGTAGAGAAGGTGTAGTAGATAATTCTGGAGTTTGAGCAGCATCAGTAACAGGTGTTATTGATGGATTAGTTGCTGTTGGAGCTTCTAAGAAAATTACTTCAGGCACAACCAAGGTCTGGATATCAATATCAGCACTTGTGCCTGTATTAACAGGAGATACAGACTTTTGAACAGGAGACACAGATGGTGTGTTGGCCTTTTCAGTAACAGCTTCCTGAGTTGGAGTTGATGGAGAAGTAGTGACTGTAGCAGATTCCTTTTCTTATGAGATCAGAGATTCCTGATCTCCTTCCTTAGCTGCTGCTTCTTCATCATCTGAAACTGGCCTTTTTGCCCTTTGTTTCTTGTATCTCTTTGAAGATATGGATTCCTTGGGAGTTTCAGCAACAGTCATTCTTCTAAGCCTTTTGAGAAGCTTAGATCCCCCAATTCCAGAATTCTTATGAGAAGTCACTTTCTCAGCTTCTTTGACAACAGGTTCTGAAGTAGGAACCTGTTCCTCACTATCAGATTCATCTCTCAAAGCAATCCTCCTTCTCTTTTGAGGTGTTTGAGGAACAGTCTTTGCCCTCTTTGGCTTGGAAGATGAAGGCTTCACAGTAGATTCTGAGGATGAAGATTGAACTTTCTGTGAAGTGGTGAGATATGATTTGAGATATTGCCTGAGGGTTGGTTGAGTAGTATGGGTGGTATGTTCTGATGGTTGTTGTGGTGTTTGGGAGGTGGTTGTTGGTTGGACATCAGGATAAACAGATCTATAGGATTCAGGATCAGCATTTACTAAGATCTGTTTTACAGACTGAGGAATCTGTAAAGGTCTAACCACTTGTTTCTTAGTGTCAGCATTTACCAGGTCATTAAAGTAACATTTTGCAACTTTGAAAGGTGGAGTTAAGGTACTGGCTAGTCGAGGTTCATCAGTACAAAAAGTATATATAAGTTGACAGAATCTAGCAAAGTAGACAACATTCCTATCCTCTGTCATCCTATCCCCAATAAAACCTATTATAGCAGTTGCAAAATCAAAATGAGTTTGGTTAATGATAGCATACCCGATGTGCTGACTCATTATAGGGATGGCATCAAAGTTTGAACACTTGTTCCCAAACGCTTTAGTGATGCAATCGAAGAAGAAACTCCATTCCCTCCTGATATGAGCCCGTTTCAACTGCCCAAGCTTGGCCAAACTCTGCTCATACCCCAAACTGGCCATTAACTCCTGAAGAGCTGATTCCTCTGGAGTGGAAAATATACATCCTTCTGGTAGATGTAGGGCCTTGCGTATTGTACCAGGAGTGACTGCATATGGAGAATCACCCACTTCGAAAACAATACTAGGAGTACCATTTTGACCACCATTATCAAAGTTTCCAGTCCTCCAAAATGTCAGAACTTGTTGGCTTGAGAAGACTGAAGGTTGGGTCAATGCATACCCGATTTCACTGTGTGCAAGAAGATCTTGCACAAAATGCATCTCAGACGGAGCTTCAGCATTATCAAGAATTGCAGCATAGTTATTTGGAACAAATTTAGCTCCATCAATGATTAAATCCTTAGGTGCCATGAAAATAATCGAGATTTATGAGTGCCTGTTTGGTGTTTGATAGAATGTCTATAGGAAAAAAAACGTTAGAGGAAGAAAGAGAGTAAAAGCACATAGAGAGAAAAAGTATAAAAGTAAATAAAAGATTAAAAAATCCTCTCTCTGTCTTACTTATACTTTTGAAAAAAAAATGTAATCGTTGGACACCTGTCAAACATGCAGTAATAACGAATAGTTAATGGGCACGAGAAAAGAGTAATCATTACTTACCCACTTGCAGTTTTTCAACGAAAAACCGTTCCACTTACCCAGTTATTCCATTAATCAAGGTAAATCAGTTTTAATTCAAAATTGAAACTGTTCGTACTTATTCAATTTTTTTCACTGCAACACCAATATTCTGAAAAAATTCGAGTGAAAATGACCAAAATAAATCAGATGAGCAAGTACTGATAAAGTAAAATCAAAACTTAATTTAAAACAAAATTTATATGGTCAACAGAATATGAATATTTATCGGGATTTATCAATGCATTACAAAATATCTCAGAAACAAGATATTAAAAAAACAAATTTCATTAATTTATCAAGAGAATACATTCATGAAATTTAAATTACATCAGAACTTTTACAAGATTGCCCTAAGCTGCTAAACCTAATGTCAGCAGCCTTTGTCCTAGCTCAAGAAGCAGGGCAAGGCTGATGATGAAGAAAAACAGGAAGAAGAAAATAAATCATTTCTTCTTCCTACTCTCGACAAACAGAATAGCGAGTCGTATGATTCGCTCTTGCTGGCGGAGAGCTTCCAGCCTTTCCTCCTCCAATCGCTCCAGATGGCGATGGTAGTCCATGTAGAAGAACAGGAGGTGGGTTAGTACCTCCTGGGGAACGGAGTCCCATATCTCATCAGGAATGGCAGTAACGTGCTATTCCTGCTGCCAATCGGCACAGCTCAGCTCCATATTGAATATTTCATAGTTCAAAAACATATTGTAAGTGACCATGGTGTTTTTGATATAAAGAATATGAAGGTGAGTTTGTGATAAAAGATTTGATGTGAAGGTTGATGTGAAGTGGTTGTTTATATTGGCAAGAGAATGCCAGGAGACGCAAAGAAAGTTAATGCTGACAGGTAGAATTAATTCTACCTCATCTCCCCAGACTTGGAAAAAGAAAAACAGTCATTGGAAAGGTAAAGCATGGTTTAATGCGCACAAGTAGCAAGTAAAAATTGACTGTGCATGTATGAGTATCACTATCCCTAAATAAAGTGATTGTTAATCTTCCACTTCAACATATTCTGGTTTAAACTGAGACTGTTTTTAAATTTTTCCACAAATAAGTCAAGTAAAGAATCAAAATTTAATATCAGAACTTAGACTTATATCAGAACTTAATGGTCATCAGAACATGATTTCGTAACTCGAAAAATGAATGCCTATCTTAGTAAGTCCTCACACAAATTCTGATATAGATTCTTCAGAACTTAATCATCAGAACGTGCAATCAGAACTTGTCCTCAGAATTTGTGTAATGTGACACAATAACTGTTCATCTAAAATAACATAGATCACCACAGTAATTTTCATCATTCATATGGAGTGTTTAGTGTGTGCATTAAGCTAAATATCAGACAAAGAGTAAAGTCTGATTCACTTCAGTACATCTTAGAAATAAGGCATAACTAAAACTTTACTAAAAACCTGTCATTATTCTGAAACCTACTGTTGAATGAGTTCATGCTGGAGTCCACCTCAACTATTTTGTGCTAATTTTGTGCATCTTTTTAAATTCCATTTTACAGTGGCTTCTCAGTGTAAGTGAGTCACGACTGCTTATCGGAATTTATGCTATTATCAGAGTATTTCTCCAGTAATCATAGAGTGTGAAAAGTCACCAAGAAAATATTTTGCTTTTCTGATGCATATTTACTTAATACCAGCAATGCACTTGGGTCGTTCCTTCCACATTTGTACTCTAGATCTCAAAGGAGTACCTGAATTTTAATCCTTGATTCTTTTTCTTTTTCTTTTGATAAGTGAGGTTTATAAGCACTTAGTACATCCAAACAGATTTACTAGCATCAGAACTCAACAGATGAGAAGCAATATTCTAGTTTGTGACTTAGTAATAAGATAGACAAAGTAAACTCAACTAAGCTCAATATCATAATTTGCTTGTGTCAATGAATTTCCACAGAAATAATTACTTCTAACATGGGATCCCTTGTTTATTGAAGACTACTAGGTCAGGATCTGGCACAGTTATCCTCAAAGGATTGAATAGTTACACAAACAGACATATCATTTTTAGAGTTTAGAAACATATATCAGACAACTGTCAGTACTTAAGCACATTTTTCAATTAAGCACAGAATACACAAGGAGAGTAAATTCTGTAAATACTGATCATAAAGTTTGATGCATCAGAACAAAACTAAGCAGATTTAGAGAAAGAACCTGAAACCATTCCAAGTTCATTTACCAATCTTGTAAAAGTAGCTTCACACAATGGTTTTGTGAAGATATCTGCTAGTTGTTGATCTGTTGGAACAAAGTGTAATTCCACTGTACCTTCATCCACATGTTCCCTGATGAAGTGGTACCTGATGCTGATGTGCTTTGTCATAGAGTGTTGAACTGGATTACATGTCATAGCAATAACACTTTGATTATCATAGTAAATAGGGATTTTGAAATATGTTAACCCATAATCCAGTAACTGATTCTTTATCCAAAGAATCTTAGCACAACAGCTTCCTGCAGCAATATACTCTGCTTCTGCAGTTGATGTGGAAATTGACTTTTGTTTCTTGCTAAACCAAGAAACCAATCTGCCTCCAAGAAATTGGCAGCTTCCACTTGTGCTTTTCCTGTCAATTTGCAACCTGCAAAATCTGCATCTGAGTAACCTATTAGTTTAAAATCTGATTCTCTAGAATACCACAATCCCAGATCAGTTGTTCCTTTAAGATACTTGAAAATTCTTTTCACAGCTGTTAAGTGAGGTTCTCTTGGATCTGCTTGAAATCTTGCACAAAGACAGGTAGCATACATGATATCAGGTCTACTAGCAGTTAGATAGAGTACAGAGCCAATCATACCTCTGTAATCAGTAATATCGACTGATTTACCAATATCCTTATCCAGTTTTATTGCAGTGGCCATGGGAGTGGATGCACTTGAACAATCTTGCATTCCAAATTTCTGCAGCAAGTTTCTGGTGTACTTAGTTTGACAAATAAAAGTGCCTTCTTCATTCTGCTTGACTTGAAGGCCCAGAAAATAGCTAAGTTCCCCCATCATACTCATTTGATACCTTGACTGCATCAGTTTGGCAAACTTTTTGCAAAGTCTGTCATTTGTAGATCCAAAAATGATATCATCAACATAGATCTGGACCAGAAGTAAGTCCTTTCCATGGTTGAGGTAGAACAGTGTTTTGTCTATTGTTCCTCTGTTAAATCCACTTTCCAGAAAAAACTGAGCTAAAGTCTCATACCATGCTCTAGGAGCTTGCTTAAGTCCATAAAGTGCTTTATCTAGCCTGTAGACATAATCTGGATATTTGGAATCTACAAAGCCTGGAGGTTGTTCAACATATACTTCCTCCTCCAATTCTCCATTGAGAAAAGCACTTTTCACATCCATTTGAAAGACAGTAAACTTTTTGTGAGCAGCATAAGCCAAAAATATCCTTATGGCTTCTAACCTAGCAACTGGTGCAAATGTTTCATCATAATCAATTCCCTCCTGTTGAGAATATCCTTTTGCAACCAGCCTTGCCTTATTTCTTGTAATTATGCCATCACTGTCAGTTTTGTTTCTGAATACCCACTTTGTACCAACAACAGATCTATTCTTTGGTCTTGGCACTAGGGTCCAGACTTTGTTTCTTTCAAATTCATTTAACTCTTCCTGTATTGCTTGCACCCAATCAGCATCTTGAAGAGCTTCTTCCACTTTCTTTGGCTCAGTCTGAGAAAGAAAAGAATTATAAAGACATTCATTTGAAGTACCTGTTCTAGTTCTGACACCTGCATCAGGATTTCCAATTATCAAATCAGTTGTATGTGATTTAGTCCACTTCCTTGCAGATGGAAGGTTTTCTCTAGAACTGGATGCTCCCCCATGATCCATGTTGTCTTCATTTTCATTTTCTGATGCTCCCCCTGAAACTATGCTCTCTGAGTTGGATTCTTCAGAATTTAGATTTTCAGAACTATCAGAACTTGGCTTATCAGAACTTGACGAATCAGAACTTGAAGAGCCAGATGTATGTTTAGATGCTTCTTGAGATGTGGTAAGATCTTGAGTATGCTCCCCCTGCATAGATGCATCTTCCTTTGGCGTAGTTACCATAGTTTCAATAACATCAGAGTTTAATCCATCAGAGTTTACAGTATCAGGATTTAGATTGTCAGGAGTTTCAATATCAGAATTTGAGTCTTCATTTACAAATCTCAGCTGATCATGATCAATAAAATCTTCAAGTCCAGTAATCTTCTTGTCATCAAAAGAGACATTGATAGATTCCATGACCACTCTTGTTCTCAGATTATAGCCTCTGAAGGCTTTTATGGAAAGTGGATATCCAACAAAGATTCCTTCATTAGCTTTTAGATCAAATTTGGATAACTGTTCAGGATGAGTCTTGAGAACAAAACACTTGCATCCAAATATATGAAAATACTTCAGATTTGGCTTCTTTTTCTTCACCATCTCATATGGTGTCTTTCCTTTCTTGTTAATGAGTGTTGCATTTTGAGTAAAACAAGCAGTCTGCACAGCTTCAGCCCAGAAATAGGTTGGAAGCTTTGCTTCTTCAAGCATTGTACGTGCAGCTTCAATGAGAGTTTTATTCTTTCTTTCAACAACTCCATTTTGCTGTGGAATTCCAGGAGCAGAGAATTCCTTCTTAATTCCAAGGTTTTTGCAGAACTCTTCCATTATCAAATTCTTGAACTCAGTGCCATTATCACTCCTTATGATTTTCACAGAGTCTTTGACCAATTTATCCAGTTGTTTGACATGATCAATCAAGATAGACGCAGTTTCACTTTTTGTGTGCAAGAAATACACCCATGTGTATCTAGTGAACTCATCTACTATGACCAAGACATATTTCTTCTTTGCAATAGACATGACATTCACTGGACCAAATAGATCAACATGTAGTAGATGATAAGGCTCAAGAATTGATGATTCAGTCTTGCTCTTGAATGAAGATTTTATTTGTTTGGCCTTCTGACAAGAATCACAAAGGCCATCAGGAGCAAATACTGACTCTGGCAGTCCTCTCACAAGATCTTTCTTGACTAGTTCATTTATATTGTTGAAATTTAAATGAGAGAGTTTCTTGTGCCAATTACAGCTTTCTTCAATTGATGCTCTACTCATCAGACAGATTGCAGAACCATCAGTACTTGTTGAAAGCTTGGCTTCATAAATGTTACAACGCCTGTATCCTTTCAGAACAACTTTTCCTTTAGATTTACTCAAAACTTCACAGTGTTCTTCAAAGAAATCAACATGATAACCTCTGTCACAGATTTGACTTATACTCAGCAGATTGTGTTTAAGTCCTGAGACTAGAGCTACTTTTTTAATGATGACATTCCCAAGATTGATATTGCCATATCCCAATGTTTTTCTAATGTTGCCATCTCCATAAGAAACACTTGGGCCAGCTTTCTCCACAAAGTCTGATAGCAGGGCTTTATTTCCAGTCATATGTCCTGAACATCCACTGTCCAGAACTAGGATATTTTTCCTGTTGCCCTGCAATCACAAAGACCACTAATGATTAGTTTTAAGGACCCAGACTTGCTTGGATCCTTTGGCCTTATCAAGTTTGTTAACATTTGCAGCGAATTTAGCATCAGAGTTTATGTTAACATTTTTCTTATGAGAATTTACACTATCAGACTTTGAATCAGAATTTACACTAGAAGGAACAATGGAAACTTTCTTTAAAGAAGGTTTTATTTGATAATAATCATATTACAAACTATGATATTCCTTACAAGTATAAATGGAATGCCATAAACTACCACAATGAAAACAAGGATTTTGTGGCTTATATCTAACAGACTGACTCTTAACTCCTGACTTTGAAGGTAAGGAGTTTATGTTCTTATTCTTCCTGCAAAGGGAAGCCAGATGGTTAGAACTTTCACAATTATGACACGTTTTCCTAGGAGCTTTAGGAACAGGCTTATAATCATTGCTTTTATTCACACCTTCCTTTCCATTCCTATTTTTCCTAGGTGATTTTACCTTGTTTTCATTCTTAACATCTTTCAGCTTATGCTTAAGCTGCTTCTTAGTCATTAAGCCTATGTTTACTTCAGCTGTCTTTTCCTGTTTTAGTTTGTCAGAAGTTAATCCCTCTTTAACTTCTGATTTCTCATTATCAGACTTTACAGTTACAAACTTAACAGGTTTTAACTTTGGCTTTTGCTTAACAACATGCTTAATTTCTACAGTTCCTTTATCATTCTTATCATCTCCATAACCTAAGCCCTCTTTCCAATTTTCACTACTTAGCAAATTTTGAGTTGTTCTGCCCGAGTTAGTCCAAGTCCTGATAATCTCTCTTTCCTTTTCTAACTCAGTTTTTAGAGATTCATTCATTTTTAGCACTTCATCCCTAACATAAAAAGCATCATCTCTATCCTTCTGAGTTTGATGGAACATAACTAACTCTTTTTCTAAGAAATCATTTCTTTTCTTAAAAGCAAGATTTTCAGAAGTTAATCTTTCACATGTTAAAGTTTGATCTCTATAACTAAAAAACATGGTTTTAAGATATCTTCTCAACTCATTAATATCATCAGTATGAAAAGCATAAGTAGTCTGAGGTACCTTTGTTTCAGCAGCTTCAGAACTGCTCTCAGCACTTGCTTTATCAGCATTTGCCATCAAAGCATAGTTCTCTTCACTTTCAGAGTCTGAGGTGTCTGTCCAACTTTTCTTCTTTGTGACAAGAGCCTTGCCTTTGTCACCCTTCACTTTCTTGCAATCAGGAGATATGTGGCCTTTCTCACCACAGTTATAGCATTTGACATTGGTATAATCTCCTCTATCAGACTTTCCTCCTCTGCCCTCAGATCTTCTGAAATTCTTCTTATCAGAACTTGTGCCTTTCCTGGAAAACTTCTTTCCCTTCCTGAACTTCCTGTATACAATCTTTGTGATCCCTTTCACCATAAGAGCACACAGCTTTATCATCTCCTCATCAGCATCAGTCTCAGGCATGCTTTCAGAATCTGAGTCATCATCACTTTCAGAACTTGATGACTCAGTATCAGACTTTGTGAAAAGAGCTTTACCCTTGTCTTTCCTTGAGGTAGCTGCCTTGGGGGATTCTTCTTCAGCTTTAAGAGCAACTGTCCTTGACTTTCCTCCTTTCCTCTTGCTTCTTCGTTCCATCTCAAGTTCATGAGTCTTGAGCATTCCATAAATTTCATCAAGAGTTGTTTCATCAAGACTGTAGTTGTCTCTTATTGTTGTTGCCTTTAAATCCCAACATTCAGGAAGAGCTAACAGGAATTTAAGGTTTGAATCTTCAAGATCATACTCCTTATTAACCAGTGACAGATCATTCAAGAGTTTGACAAATCTATCATATAAATCAGTCAATGACTCATTAGCCTTTGAGTCAAAGTGTTCATACTCTTGAGTGAGTATTTTCTTCCTGTTCTTCTTAATTATATCAGTTCCCTGACACCTTGTTTCCAGAGCATCCCATATCTCCTTTGCAGTCTTGCAGTTAATTACCCTGTTGACATTATATTATCAATGGCACTATGCAGTAAGTGTCATACCTTAGCATCCTTAGCAATTGATGCGATATCTTCAGCAGTATAATCACTCTTCTCCTTTGGTATAGTCTTTGCTACTTCACCTGCAACTGCAACAACGAGCTTGGTTGGTTTGTGAGGTCCTTCCTTGATTCTATCAAGATATTCTGGATCTGTAGCTTCCAGAAACATGGTCATCCTCACCTTCCATATGGCATATTCAGATGGTCTTAGTATGGGAACTCTGATGGTCTCATACCGACTTTGAATTTGTGTCTTTGGAGGTTCTTCAGTTTTGGTAGGCTTAGTTGGAGTTTCTGTGTCAGACATGATTGTGTTTGGATCTTAAACTGTATTTGCATTAACAGATAGGCTCTGATACCACTTGTTAGGTCACACACACTGTAGAGGGGGTGAATACAGTGTAAAGTACAATCAAATCGAACTTTAATATCTCAAGTAACAGAAAACAAACTTTATTGAAACAATAAACTCTGTTACAGTATGGAACTTTTACCTCTCAGTGATGAACAAATATCACGAGAGCTGCTAGGGTTATATTGAATAATCTTCTCGAATACGATAACACTTATAGTGTAAACCCTATGTCTGTGTTTATATACTACACAGTTACAAGATAATCGCTAATTGATATAGAATATAATTCTGCTTCCTAAAATATATCAATCAGATATCTTTTCTTCCAAGTATTCTATTCTTCATAGAACTCCTTCTTCATGCATATCTCTTCTTATGTTTATCTCGATCTTCTTTCCTTTAATCAGCTTCTGTCCTTATCTGAACGTCCTTCAGCATTTAAGTTCTGATATCCATCTTCTGATGATTATCTTCTGATAATATAAGTACTGAAATCCTTAAGTCCTGACTTCCAGTAAGTATTGATTTATCCTGTTTAAATAAGATCCGAAAACTAAACATAAATCATATTAGCCATCACATTTATCAAATATATCTAACAAGAACTATCTCAGAACAACTCCTGATATCGAAGAGATCACAAATTGAAGCCAAGTCAAAGATCTACAACTGCTTAAATTCTGAAGTGTATACAGACTGAAGCTGTTATCAGAAGTTAAAGATGGTAAAGCTGAAAGGACTGTAAGTTGTAGTTATCTAGTCAAATTCTCATGCATTTGTACTTAATGTTTTTGACATCATCAAATATCTGTTGAACTTGTATATTATGCTAATTTACAAGTTGGGGGAGATTGTTAGATATATTTGATAATGTCATGTGTAATATGATTTGTGTTTAGTTTTCAGATCTTACCTAACAGGACAAATCAGTACTTAACTGGAAATCAGCACTTATACTGAAGATAGAACTTAAGATATCAGAACTTAAGTTATCAGAAGATATTTATCAGGAGATAATATCAGGACTTAAGATGAGTTTCAGATAAGGCAGGCGGCTGATTGAAAGGAAAGAAGATTGAGACTAAGACAGAAAGAAATATGCGTGAAGAAGGAATTCTATGAAGAATAGAATACTTGGAAGAAAAGATAACTAGTTGATATATTTTAGGAAGCAGAATTATATTCCATATCAATTAGAACATTATCTTGTAACTGTGTAGTATATAAACACAGGAATGGGGTTTACACTATAAGTGTTATCATTATCGAAGTTATTATTCTTTGTAACCCTAGCAGCTCTCGTGATAATTTGTTCATCACTGAAAGAGGACAGTTCCATATTGCAACAGAGTTTATTGTGTTGAATAAAATCTTTATTCAGTTACTTGTGTTCTTAATTTCGATTTGATTATGCTAAATACTGTATTCAACCCCCTTCTACAGTGTGTGTGACCTAACAAGATATGTGTGCTCGTGTGGCTTTATTTTCCTTGTCACAGATACTATCACTTTCCCGTGTTGCATCAACACACAACCTAGCCCTTTATACGAAGGATCGATGTAGATCACAAACTTACGTTTCCGTCGAGTGAAACCTACACTGATGCGGTTACCAACCTTTTTTTAACTTTTAAAAGCTTCCTTCGCATTTATCCATCCAAAAAAACTTTTCATTCTTCCTTGTCAACTTAGTCAATGGGACAGCAATCTTAGAAAAATCTTGTAACACCCCCAGATCCGGGGTCGGGGATCCGGGTCGTCACGGTCTTTCTTTCCACAATATCACTTCACTTAATTAATAATAAATAACCTTATGTTGTGACCCCACACTAACACACACCACAACCCGTTATAGTCTCAGAGATGAAATTTAAATAAGTAGAAGTCTTTGAATCCACAATTTAAAAGTTATTACAACCCAAAATGATTACTTGATAAATTTACAGTTAATTGCCATTATCTGCCACAAGTTATAATTATACATAATTGATTCTCAAAAGTAGATGGTCTGATCTACAATAGATCTACCTCTGCAGCTATAGCAGCTACAACATCAACGGGAAGACGCGGGACGCTTCCCACGCGCTTGCGCTGGGTCTGCTGGAGTCTGGCCATCTTTCCTAACTGTTGTTGTGTGATGAAGAAATAAAGCAAGGGTGAGCAGCAAGCCCACCAAAATAATATGTATAATGATTTACAATATATGAGCCTACTCATAATACTCATGAAAGTCTTGGTCAAAAGAAATGAACCAAGTTTGATATCTTAATGCGATGAAGTCGCAAAATATTCAGTATATATACATATATACTTTTCAAAATATTGGAAGTCCTCTTCCATGCATAATATACACAAAGTCCCAGTGTATAACTGTATAAAAAAATATCGTTGCAAGGTGATCTCATATATCTAACCTTGTCTCAACGTTTTTCTGAAAATCTTTGTCATTCATAAGACAATTATTAATTAGATATAAGTTTAAAAGATGAGGTTACCAAATACCCCAATATACTTATATCTTTCCCAATACTACTTGAACTACCACCGTTCAAGTTATAATCAGTTTCAAAAGTTCATCACATAGATGAGACTACAAGACAAGATTTGAATAGATTCAATCTTTGAAATATTATTGAATGAAATAAAGTTACGAGATACTTTATTTAGTCCCGATATATATATATCCACATATATATATATCTCTTAAACATTTCCTGGAACCTCTGTTATGTAAAGTATGAACAGAGTTTGAAACATCCAATGAATTTTGGAAAGGAAAAGAATTTTGGCATAAACCAGATATCTTGCTGATCAGGCAAAGATACCAATAAGTAACCTTTTCTACTGTAGATGGATGAATTCCTCACCAGTCATCACCCTGGCCGCATTAGGACCTCGCGCTAGACCGTTACCCGGCCACTCACGCGTTGATGGACTGCCACCCAGCCACTTACACTTTCATAGACCGTACCCCGGCCTGTCGCTTATGCCGACTCAATTAGATGGGCTTACTTCCCGAACATTGGGCAAGTAATCAATTCATTTACCAAAACTGCAACCTCGTTGCGAATATAAAACACACCACAGAGCCGGATTCCCCAGGTTTTGAGCGAGTATTTAAATCCCCTTAAAAAGGAAGATCTTAAATATAAAAATGAGTTTTGGGATCCGCTCTAACTTTTAAAAATCATTTTGAAGACTCGAAAACACTTTAAAGAGTGTTTGGAGTAAAGCTGATTTAATGAAGTAAATCAGTCCCCATATATTAGAAAATATCTGAATATTATTATTTAAATAATATTCCCATAAAGAATAATCTTTATAAAAATAATTGAAGTAGAAGTATTAAAACTTATACTTGAAATAAACATTAAATAACCAAAGATATACTTATATGAAAGTATTATCTTTATTTGAATAATCGAAAATAAGTTTGATTATTAACACTTTATTCTCTAATGAAATAAAGAATATATTTCAGTAATAAGCGGAGTCATAATACCTCGAATGAATATTATAAATAATATTCATTAAATAAAATAAAGGAGTCATACATCCTCAAATGAATATTCAAATAATATTCAATTAATAAAATAAAAGAAGTCATAAGCCCTCGAATGAATATTCAAGATAATTTCATTAATAAAATAAAGTTATCGAATAAACCTTATTCGATTAATAGTTTTGAAAACTATAACCATATATATATATATAAATATATATATATATATAAAATCTACTCGGGATCCTCGACTCCTGGTTTTAGAAAATATTTTCACCTTTGGGTCCCTATACTAAGGGTATACGCAAATACCGCTTATCTCTAGCATAGGTATTATGCAACGAATAAGCATTTGAACCAACAGATATATAAATCAAGAATACGAAACAGGCATGCATATATACCATATCACATGCTACAATATATCGCAAGAATTTGCTAATAACCAATATGCATTTATCGCAAGATCATGCATATACACATATACATCACAACAACAGTTATACGGGTAGAAAACTTGCCTGAGCGACTTGGGGTGATAAAAGGCTCGGGATGAGTCTGGTAACCTATAAACAACAAGTAAGTTGGAATTAAACCAAAGTCACTTGTAAATCTATACTTTAACTAACTTAGACTCTAACGCTTGTTTTGCGCTCACTGATTCGCTTAAGTCACTCGGGTACCCTCGGCTCCACCATTTTTAATAATTTAACCTTTACGAGTTTTAAGGCGATTCCTTCGCGAGTGTCTTACCAACTGCCTAACACACTTACCATAAATGTTTCATACATTAATTAACCCTTTTTGGTCTTTAACCTATGTTTCAAAGTAAGGCGAGGGGAAAAGTTTCGTTCGCGAAACGCCGTTACTTGAAACGGTCGTTTCTCCTAAACCGTGCATCGGAATCGAACGAACTACATATCAAAACGAAGCTCGTAACATGAGCTATCTAGACATGGAAATTGTCATAATTTAGCAGGGGGTTCTCGGGTCCTAATGTTATGCACAAAAACAGTCTAAAGAAAATCGGACGTTACGACGGCTATGTTTACGCGATTTCCAATATTTTAAACCATTCAAAACCATCCCAAATCAACCTCAAATCCAACATACAACCAACATCCATCCTTATCACATCATAACAACCCCAACCAATTCAATTTAATCATTTATACTTATGCCTAATCTTGACTTTAATCATACTTAAGTCCTTTTAATCAAAACCACAACATTCACCATTCCATTTCACTACCATTTCAAATCCCAAACTCTAGATCACAACAACAAGCTACAATAGCACCCTACTAATCAAAATCATCTTATAATATATAGGAATCTAGGGTTTGGAGATGGTATACCTTCCTTGAAGTGGTGGGAGGAGCTAGGAAGCCTTAAGAAGCTTTGAGAAGTCTTAGGAATGCTTGGATCTTCAAGGAAAACAAGAAAAACTTCAAGTTAAAAACTTGAAAACACTATTCATAGTCTTCTTCTTTGATTAAATGAAGAAGATGGAGAAGGAATTGATGGCTTAAACTCATGATATAGCCCTAACTAAGCATGAAGATGATTATGGAATTAACTCACCAATTTAGGAAGCTTGGATCTTTGATTTTGAATTTCTTGCTCTTTTGAATAGTAAAAAGCCGAGAGCAAAGATGAACCATGCCTTGGTTGCTTTTTGATTTTGATGAAAAATGATTTTGCTTGGCTTGGTTGGCTTGTTTTTGTGTTTGATTTAGTTAATTACCTTGTTGCCCTTGAATTTGTGTGGTTACAAAGCCACCACACCTCCTTCCTTTTTTGTCATGCCTATGTCACCTTGCACATGTCATAATGCTCCCACTTGTCCACACCTTGTGGTTTGATGATGTCACAATCCCTGGCTTCTTGTACAAGCTTGTCTCTTGGTCACTTATTTGTTTTACGGTTCACTTATCTTTCGTTCTCGTTTATCGTTTGAGGGATCATACCCGGGATCTTATTACTTAGGTTCCCTTAACCTTTCTCAATATATTATATTCCTTCTATGATCCTCTCTTATAATCCTTTAATTTAAATCCTTTTTTATCCTGTTACCTTATACTCAATTCTCTCCGTATTTAGTGGATTTCCGGGAAAAATCCAAGTGTTCGGAATTGGATTCTGACGATCTTTACATACACTTATATACCATATAGAGTACTAATAATATCCCAGAAGATCAATAACAGAACCCCTACATAGTGTGGCATGAAAAGTTTTCTCATTCAGCAAAAACACTATTCATAAGGGTTTCAAAATCTCCAAAAATTGGGGTTATTACAGTCTCCCCTCCTTAAAAGGATTCCGTCCCGGAATCAGATAGAAAACAGTTGGGGATGCTTTTCTAGCATTGTGCCTTCTAGCTTTCTAGTCAATTTTCCATATTGTGGTCCTACCACCAACTCTGCCTAGTTTGATAATCCTTCACCTAAGCACTTGTTCCTTTTTCAATCTATAACCCTTCATGGTTGCTCCATATAGGTTACGTCTGGTTGCATGTCTATGCGCTTCTATGCCCCTATTTATCTGGCATCCGAATTACCCTTTCTTAACATTGATACGTGAAACGCGTTATGACTCGCTACATGTTCTGGGGTAAGGCTAGCTCATATGCTAACTTCCCAATACTCCTTAATATATCCAAGGGTCCAACAATTGGTGGACTTAGCTTTCCTTTCTTTCCGAATCTCATTAATTCTTTTCAAGGGAATACTTTTAACAATACAAGGTTGCCTCCTTCCTATTCTTTGTCCTTTCGGGTCAAATCGACATACTTATCATGTCCATCTTGGGCTACTACCAGCCGTCCTCTGATTAGATCTATCATATCCTTGGTCCTTTAGACCACTGCTGGTCCGAGCATCTTGCGCTCTACAACTTCATCCTAACATAAGGGAGATCGATATTGTCTTCCCTCAAGGATCTCATAAGGCGATATCTCAATACTGACATATGATCTATTATCGTAAGATAACTTAATCCGCGTTAAGTGATCATTCCAAATTCTTTCAAGTCTATTGCACAGACTCTCATTATAGCTTTTATCATTAGAACTTTTGCTTCTCAATACCCATTCTTTTCCAGTTCGTAATCGCTACTACCTTCAGTTTCTAATATTATACGGGTTATACTTTTGCTCTCTAGCGTTCTATAACCTTTTAATAACCACGTCAACCGTAGTATCACGAATGTGTTCCCATTCCGCATACTACCACCACTTTATTACTCCTTTTTCAGCTGTTTCTATTTTCCAAAATTTGATCAATCAAATAGAAGTAAAGGAATTTGTTGAGAGATCACTATGATCATGAACACTTGTTATATCGCATAGTTAGTACAGAAGGTGGCCAGTCTTTAGTACTTGACAAGCAATTAAACAATAGCTGGTATCCTACTCGGCTTCTATCACACAGATAGATAGTCATTCGGTAATACCTCCCCTTCTGGAAGGGTTGTTCTTCTCAGCTTACATGAAATGAAAAGAAGAGAAAAGAACGAACTGAAGAGAATTGTATATTCATAAAAAATTTTATTGCCATAAAATATCTGGCTTGGAATCTACCTCTGAACTATAGAGGTTTGTCATAGAAGAACAAAACATATATGTATTTATATCAACATCAAGTATTATAGCATCGCATTTCACGTGCCTAAATATTTTCGCTATCCCGTCCATCATTCTATGGACCCATGCTCTTCCTCGAGCTTATACACAATCACCTTTGAAACTCCCTCGACATCGAAAATCGAATCTGGGATCTCATTCTATACATCATCGTTACTAGAATTCTATGCTTGCACCGGAACCTTCCTCGTATAATAATACGACTCTCTATTGATAAGAAAGAATAATTATTCACTAGGTAGATACTCTACTTAATTAGTCTATCAATGATAACTTATACACTACCACGACCCGATTAGTGGTACTCAATCACAACACCCATTCCAATACAACTCTCATGGTTGTAATCAGCTCACTACTCGCAGAATCATTGCTGCCTTACTATGGTCCACCACTGACCTACTGTCGTCATTCACTTTTCCATAAAATCTTAATATCTAACCATACGGAGTCTATACATGTCGTATCAAATCATTCTAAGGAGGTAACATAATCACCATTCCTGATTCATGAAGAACACTCCTGATCCTGACATACATACATGACATGAAGCAGATAAAAGTGCAGAAGAGTTTCAATCAAAGCAATGATAGCAGGTTAATACCATTCTTAATCATTAGCCCTAAATAGAAGAATTAACTCAAGGGTTCATCTAGTCCTTTTTGAAACATGGTCCTGGCTTATCTCAAGATAGGACCTTCTAAGATAGATAGCCCGTTCATGGCGATTACACGAATTAAACCTTTACCAACTACTATTACGGTTGGGTATTGCACAGTCATCAGAAGGAATGTCAATCTTCCAAACCATAATTCAACCTTCACATTTTTAACCATCATCACTGTATTCTTTTGGCACACGCGCCTATAATTATCCACTTACCTTTAAAGTGTCGGCCACCTCTTTGGCCTTTCCTGATAGTAAAATTTCCTTACAGTCAATGTCATTTTAACCACCTCCAAATAAATTTTCTACCTTATTTCCGATCACTGCTTGAGTGAAGATGTTTTCCTTAAAATCAGATGGGAAAAAAAATATCACCATTTTTCCATAAGTTATTGCCTCAGTCTTTAGAGGCTAATCACTGTCAAGACTGACTCTCAATTATACTTAGAGCATCTTCTATCCTAAGTCCTAATTGCCCTGAACAATTTCGACCATTACTGGTTCGATCCATACTTTCTCGTGGTTTAACACGTGCCCCACTTGGCATCATTATAATTATACATAATTGATTCTCAAAAGTAGATGGTCTGATCTACAATAGATCTACCTCTGCAGCTATAGCAGCTACAACATCAACGGGAAGACGCGGGACGCTTCCCACGCGCTTGCGCTGGGTCTGCTGGAGTCTGGCCATCTTTCCTAACTGTTGTTGTGTGATGAAGAAATAAAGCAAGGGTGAGCAGCAAGCCCACCAAAATAATATGTATAATGATTTACAATATATGAGCCTACTCATAATACTCATGAAAGTCTTGGTCAAAAGAAATGAACCAAGTTTGATATCTTAATGCGATGAAGTCGCAAAATATTCAGTATATATACATATATACTTTTCAAAATATTGGAAGTCCTCTTCCATGCATAATATACACAAAGTCCCAGTGTATAACTGTATAAAAAAATATCGTTGCAAGGTGATCTCATATATCTAACCTTGTCTCAACGTTTTTCTGAAAATCTTTGCCATTCATAAGACAATTATTAATTAGATATAAGTTTAAAAGATGAGGTTACCAAATACCCCAATATACTTATATCTTTCCCAATACTACTTGAACTACCACCGTTCAAGTTATAATCAGTTTCAAAAGTTCATCACATAGATGAGACTACAAGACAAGATTTGAATAGATTCAATCTTTGAAATATTATTGAATGAAATAAAGTTACGAGATACTTTATTTAGTCCCGATATATATATATCCACATATATATATATATATCTCTTAAACATTTCCTGGAACCTCTGTTATGTAAAGTATGAACAGAGTTTGAAACATCCAATGAATTTTTGAAAGGAAAAGAATTTTGGCATAAACCAGGTATCTTGCTGATCAGGCAAAGATACCAATAAGTAACCTTTTCTACTGTAGATGGATGAATTCCTCACCGGTCATCACCCTGGCCGCATTAGGACCTCGCGCTAGACCGTTACCCGGCCACTCACGCGTTGATGGACTGCCACCCAGCCACTTACACTTTCATAGACCGTACCCCGGCCTGTCGCTTATGCCAACTCAATTAGATGGGCTTACTTTCCGAACATTGGGCAAGTAATCAATTCATTTACCAAAACTGCAACCTCGTTGCGAATATAAAACACACCACATAGCCGGATTCCCCAGGTTTTGAGCGAGTATTTAAATCCCCTTAAAAAGGAAGATCTTAAATATAAAAATGAGTTTTGGGATCCGCTCTAACTTTTAAAAATCATTTTGAAGACTCGAAAACACTTTAAAGAGTGTTTGGAGTAAAGCTGATTTAATGAAGTAAATCAGTCCCCATATATTAGAAAATATCTGAATATTATTATTTAAATAATATTCCCATAAAGAATAATCTTTATAAAAATAATTGAAGTAGAAGTATTAAAACTTATACTTAAAATAAACATTAAATAACCAAAGATATACTTATATGAAAGTATTATCTTTATTTGAATAATCGAAAATAAGTTTGATTATTAACACTTTATTCTCTAATGAAATAAAGAATATATTTCAGTAATAAGCGGAGTCATAATACCTCGAATGAATATTATAAATAATATTCATTAAATAAAATAAAGGAGTCATACATCCTCAAATGAATATTCAAATAATATTCAATTAATAAAATAAAAGGAGTCATAAGCCCTCGAATGAATATTCAAGATAATATTCATTAATAAAATAAAGTTATCGAATAAACCTTATTCGATTAATAGTTTTGAAAACTATAACCATATATATATATAAATATATATATATATATAATCTACTCGGGATCCTCGACTCCTGGTTTTAGAAAATGTTTTCACCTTTGGGTCCCTATACTAAGGGTATACGCAAATACCGCTTATCTCTAGCATAGGTATTATGCAACGAATAAGCATTTGAACCAACAGATATATAAATCAAGAATACGAAACAGGCATGCATATATACCATATCACATGCTACAATATATCGCAAGAATTTGCTAATAACCAATATGCATTTATCGCAAGATCATGCATATACACATATACATCACAACAACAGTTATACGGGTAGAAAACTTGCCTGAGCGACTTGGGGTGATAAAAGGCTCGGGACGAGTCTGGTAACCTATAAACAACAATTAAGTTGGAATTAAACCAAAGTCACTTGTAAATCTATACTTTAACTAACTTAGACTCTAACGCTTGTTTTGCGCTCACTGATTCGCTTAAGTCACTCGGGTACCCTCGGCTCCACCATTTTTAATAATTTAACCTTTACAAGTTTTAAGGCGATTCCTTCGCGAGTGTCTTACCAACTGCCTAACACACTTACCATAAATGTTTCATACATTAATTAACCCTTTTTGGTCTTTAACCTATGTTTCAAAGTAAGGCGAGGGGAAAAGTTTCGTTCGCGAAACGCCGTTACTTGAAACGGTCGTTTCTCCTAAACCGTGCATCGGAATCGAACGAACTACATATCAAAATGAAGCTCGTAACATGAGCTATCTAGACATGGCAATTGTCATAATTTAGAAGGGGGTTCTCGGGTCCTAATGTTATGCACAATAACAGTCTAAAGAAAATCGAACGTTACGACGGCTATGTTTACGCGATTTCCAATATTTTAAACCATTCAAAACCATCCCAAATCAACCTCAAATCCAACATACAACCAACATCCATCCTTATCACATCATAACAACCCCAACCAATTCAATTTAATCATTTATACTTATGCCTAAGCTTGACTTTAATCATACTTAAGTCCTTTTAATCAAAACCACAACATTCACCATTCCATTTCACTACCATTTCAAATCCCAAACTCTAGATCATAACAACAAGCTACAATAGCACCCTACTAATCAAAATCATCTTATAATATATAGGAATCTAGGGTTTGGAGATGGTATACCTTCCTTGAAGTGGTGGGAGGAGCTAGGAAGCCTTAAGAAGCTTTGAGAAGTCTTAGGAATGCTTGGATCTTCAAGGAAAACAAGAAAAACTTCAAGTTAAAAACTTGAAAACACTATTCATAGTCTTCTTCTTTGATTAAATGAAGAAGATGGAGAAGGAATTGATGGCTTAAACTCATGATATAGCCCTAACTAAGCATGAAGATGATTATGGAATTAACTCACCAATTTAGGAAGCTTGGATCTTTGATTTTGAATTTCTTGCTCTTTTGAATAGTAAAAAGCCGAGAGCAAAGATGAACCATGCCTTGGTTGCTTTTTGATTTTGATGAAAAATGATTTTGCTTGGCTTGGTTGGCTTGTTTTTGTGTTTGATTTAGTTAATTACCTTGTTGCCCTTGAATTTGTGTGGTTACAAAGCCACCACACCTCCTTCCTTTTTTGTCATGCCTATGTCACCTTGCACATGTCATAATGCTCCCACTTGTCCACACCTTGTGGTTTGATGATGTCACAATCCCTGGCTTCTTGTACAAGCTTGTCTCTTGGTCACTTATTTGTTTTACGGTTCGCTTATCTTTCGTTCTCGTTTATCGTTTGAGGGATCATACCCGGGATCTTATTACTTAGGTTCCCTTAACCTTTCTCAATATATTATATTCCTTCTATGATCCTCTCTTATAATCCTTTAATTTAAATCCTTTTTTATCCTGTTACCTTATACTCAATTCTCTCCGTATTTAGTGGATTTCCGGGAAAAATCCAAGTGTTCGGAATTGGATTCTGACGATCTTTACATACACTTATATACCATATAGAGTACTAATAATATCCCAGAAGATCAATAACAGAACCCCTACATAGTGTGGCATGAAAAGTTTTCTCATTCAGCAAAAACACTATTCATAAGGGTTTCAAAATCTCCAAAAATTGGGGTTATTACAGTCTCCCCTCCTTAAAAGGATTCCGTCCCGGAATCAGATAGAAAACAGTTGGGGATGCTTTTCTAGCATTGTGCCTTCTAACTCTCTAGTCAATTTTCCACATTGTGGTCCTACCACCAACTCTGCCTAGTTTGATAATCCTTCACCTAAGCACTTGTTCCTTTTTCAATCTATAACCCTTCCTGGTTGCTCCATATAGGTTACGTCTGGTTGCATGTCTATGCGCTTCTATGCCCCTATTTATCTGGCATCCGAATTACCCTTTCTTAACATTGATACGTGAAACGCGTTATGACTCGCTACATGTTCTGGGGTAAGGCTAGCTCATATGCTAACTTCCCAATACTCCTTAATATATCCAAGGGTCCAACAATTGGTGGACTTAGCTTTCCTTTCTTTCCGAATCTCATTAATTCTTTTCAAGGGAATACTTTTAACAATACAAGGTTGCCTCCTTCCTATTCTTTGTCCTTTCGGGTCAAATCGACATACTTATCATGTCCATCTTGGGCTACTACCAGCCGTCCTCTGATTAGATCTATCATATCCTTGGTCCTTTAGACCACTGCTGGTCCGAGCATCTTGCGCTCTACAACTTCATCCTAACATAAGGGAGATCGATATTGTCTTCCCTCAAGGATCTCATAAGGCGATATCTCAATACTGACATATGATCTATTATCGTAAGATAACTTAATCCGCGTTAAGTGATCATTCCAAATTCTTTCAAGTCTATTGCACAGACTCTCATTATAGCTTTTATCATTAGAACTTTTGCTTCTCAATACCCATTCTTTTCCAGTTCGTAATCGCTACTACCTTCCATTTCTAATATTATACGGGTTATACTTTTGCTCGCTAGCGTTCTATAACTTTTTAATAACCACGTCAACCTTAGTATCACGAATGTGTTCCCATTCCGCATACTACGACCACTTTATTACTCCTTTTTCAGCTGTTTCTATTTTCCAAAATTTGATCAATCAAATAGAAGTAAAGGAATTTGTTGAGAGATCACTATGATCATGAACACTTGTTATATCGCATAGTTAGTATAGAAGGTGGCCAGTCTTTAGTACTTGACAAGCAATTAAACAATAGCTGGTATCCTACTCGGCTTCTATCACACAGATAGATAGTCATTCGGTAATACCTCCCCTTCTGGAAGGGTTGTTCTTCTCAGCTTACATGAAATGAAAAGAAGAGAAAAGAACGAACTGAAGAGAATTGTATATTCATAAAAAATTTTATTGCCATAAAATATCTGGCTTGGAATCTACCTCTGAACTATAGAGGTTTGTCATAGAAGAACAAAACATATATGTATTTATATCAACATCAAGTATTATAGCATCGCATTTCACGTGCCTAAATATTTTCGCTATCCCGTCCATCATTCTATGGACCCATGCTCTTCCTCGAGCTTATACACAATCACCTTTGAAACTCCCTCGACATCGAAAATCGAATCTGGGATCTCATTCTATACATCATCGTTACTAGAATTCTATGCTTGCACCGCAACCTTCCTCGTATAATAATACGACTCTCTATTGATAAGAAAGAATAAGTATTCACTAGGTAGATACTCTACTTAATTAGTCTATCAATGATAACTTATACACTACCACGACCCGATTAGTGGTACTCAATCTCAACACACATTCCAATATAACTCTCATGGTTGTAATCAGCTCACTACTCGCAGAATCATTGCTGCCTTACTATGGTCCACCACTGACCTACTGTCGTCATTCACTTTTCCATAAAATCTTAATATCTAACCATACGGAGTCTATACATGTCGTATCAAATCATTCTAAGGAGGTAACATAATCACCATTCCTGATTCATGAAGAACACTCCTGATCTTGACATACATACATGACATGAAGCAGATAAAAGTGCAGAAGAGTTTCAATCAAAGCAATGATAGCAGGTTAATACCATTCTTAATCATACACCCTAAATAGAAGAATTAACTCAAGGGTTCATCTAGTCCTTTTTGAAACATAGTCCTGGCTTATCTCAAGATAGGACCTTCTAAGATAGATAGCCCGTTCATGGCGATTACACGAATTAAACCTTTACCAACTACTATTACGGTTGGGTATTGCACAGTCATCAGAAGGAATGTCAATCTTCCAAACCATAATTCAACCTTCACATTTTTAACCATCATCACTGTATTCTTTTGGCACACGCGCCTATAATTATCCACTTACCTTTAAAGTGTCGGCCACCTCTTTGGCCTTTCCTGATAGTAAAATTTCCTTACAGTCAATGTCATTTTAACCACCTCCAAATAAATTTTCTACCTTATTTCCGATCACTGCTTGAGTGAAGATGTTTTCCTTAAAATCAGATGGGAAAAAAAATATCACCATTTTTCCATAAGTTATTGCCTCAGTCTTTAGAGGCTAATCACTGTCAAGACTGACTCTCAATTATACTTAGAGCATCTTCTATCTTAAGTCCTAATTGCCCTGAACAATTTCGACCATTACTGGTTCGATCCATACTTTCTCGTGGTTTAACACGTGCCCCACTTGGCATCATTATAATTACGTCATATTTCCTTTATCCACATTTCTATTCTTGAGAATTTTGAATATTACCTTTTTCCTTATAAAACCTCTAAGGTTATCCTTCAATCGTTCCTCCTGTATTCCCTAGATACAGGGCATATCACAATACCATTTACTAATAGTAGAACCATTGTCTATATACTTCTGCAAAATTTCTCCACTGATTCTTAAAGGTTGTTGTTACCTTAACCCTTTCCCAATCATACTGTCAAAACTCATACTGTCCCTATTAAGGGTGACATGCCAACCTTTATGCAGTCCCCTAGGATTCATTTTAAGTTACCAATGTTCTATCCTTAATTCCACCTTAAAAAGGTACCTGCATCCTTCCACGAATAAATCAAGTCATATATCCTTGATAGATTATCATATTCATCATTCCCACCTCGATAGTCTATACCTAACTTCATAATAGCATCCTTATTCAAATTGAGGTCAATCCATATGGCCTCCAAAAGATAACAACGGTTATCCGCTTGTGTTGCCTAATTTGGTAACGATAACAAGGATGTTCTGGAAGATATTGGTCGTGTTCAACGTGAACTTCTTCTTAATAATTCCTTATTTACTTTTGTTGTTTATCTCAACAGTCACCTCAATGTTGGGATATCTTTCATACCTGGCATCTCCCTTTCTGGGTATCAAGCCACCGGTCTTACATTTCACCTTCTTGAAGGTCACTTCCTTCATCCAATTTTTCCTAATTTCTTACTTCCTTATCCCCTTAGTCTATCCGCGTCTCATTATTTATCCTTCGAATTATCTCAAGGTTTCCTCGAATCCTCTCAACTTACAGGGGATAACTATATGTATCTCTTATGCCCTCAACCATCAATTTTAACTTATGGTGAATCACCCTCATCCTGACGAATGCATACTTTTCTATTTCTATTACTACGAGTCGTTAGGGTTTCCTCATACCCAACTCCCTTATCATACCTCAAACTCTATTGCCGTTATATTCCTTTCCACTTCAATTTCTTTTTTTTTCCTTTCTCCTATCATTATTTCATGAACCAACACAACATAAGCATTGATTTCAACATCCCGTCATTCTGGATTCGTGCCCTTAGAACGAATCTTGATAACTTTTACAACTTAGATTCACAATTCATCATACTCGTCTGCCTTTGTTCTAGCTCTAAAGCTTTTACACTATCTTCATAACTTTGGGAAGTACTTTCCTGAAAACAATTGACTGAACTTTAATCAGTTTATTATAATCTCTTGCTCCGTGCCTTCCTTGGCCTTTCACCGGCGGGTGGCCTCTCTCTTAGGAGGGTAAGTGACAAAAACAGTCCTTTGTGGTTCGTCAATCATTTAGAATCTCAAATGATTCCTCTATTTCCTTTAGCCAGGCTCTTGCCTCGACTGGGTCAGCTTGTTCCTTAGAACTCAGAGAGCTTAGCGACTTAAAGGTCCTGAAAGAATTTCTCACCGCACTGTCTCCTCAGGGTGGTGGTTGGGGATAATAGTCTAAGTTCTTTTTAGACAGGTCCATGAATTGCCGTATAGGAGTACCGTCTCGGGTCTCCTTTCCTTACTCGACTTTCTGTTTCCTTAGTATGAAATGTTTCATCCTACTCCCCATAATTGGGGTCATCTTTTAATTTAAAATCCTCATTTTCCACTCCATTATGTCATGGGTTCCTTCTATCTTGATGGCGACCTCCCTGACTATCACGTTCAGGGTTTGCTCTAAATCTTATTCCTCAAACTATGGCTCTCATCTAAGTTCTCATCCTTACGCTCTTGAACTTTCGGAACCCAAATTCTATAGGAATACCTCATTATTCCCTTATCATCTTTCTCGATATTAATCTTTTATCTAATTGCTGGCTCCCTGCCTTCATTCATAACTTTTTATGGCACAATATGATCTTTTCCAATAATTCGGGCTGTATTGCAATCTCAAACAGCTTTTCGGTACCGGCTCCGGTTACCTTCACTTCTATTTCCATTTTCTCAAAATCTCTTATAAACTCTCCAAAAGACATTATCATCTTGAGTCTCTCCTTTTTACTAAGGGCATCAGCCACCATATTGGCTTTCCCCGAATGATAAAGAATCTCCCAATCATTATTCTTGATTAGCTCTAACTGCCTCCTCTGGCATATGTTGAGCTCTTTCTATGTGAAAATGTACTAGAGCACTTATGGCTTAGGTAATTCTCGCACTTCTCTCCATACAAGTAGTGCCTCCAATCTTTAGGGTAAACTATTGCCACGAGCCTAAGCTCATGAGCGGGGATATCGAATTTCATATTACCTTAATTGTCTTGACATGTACGCGATTACCTTACCGTGCTGCATAAGCACGCACCCTAAGCCCTTGTGCGAAGCGTCACTACACTTCACAAAATCTCCTTTTCCATCCGGCAACGCCAGCATAGGGGCCATCACCAACCTCTGCTTCAGTTCTTGAAAGCTGTTCTCGCATTTCTCTGTCCATTCGAACTTCTCAGTCTTACGAGTAAGCCGCGTTAAAGGGGCTACTATCTTTACAACTTGAACGAACCTCCGGTAGTGACCGGCCAATCCTACCTCTGGTAGTCGACCAAACCATGGTCATCAATTCATCAGTGGTCCTTTATCCAATCCTGTCAGGATCCTCCATGGGATCCTCCTCAACAACTATCCCTTCTAGGACAACATCCTCAACCGCTAAATCCTCAATATCAACATCATCCGGTCCTGCATTAGGACACTCTATCGGATCCACAATCCGATCTCCAATTAGTAATAAAATATCATCGCGATGTTGCTCCTCAACCTCAGGGTTCGGAGTCCCGCTACCATATACGATAACGAACTACGCTCCTATCACGATATTTATAAGGGTTCCCATAAGGGTTTTAACTGTCAGTGCTACGTTAGGTAGCCCAACTATGAACTTGGCAAGAGTTCTTATTATCTTAGTTAACTTATTATCTTAACGTCCCATCATCTCTGAGGTTTATAACGCTTGGCTCTGATACCATTTCTGTAACACCCCCAGATCCGGGGTCGGGGATCCGGGTCGTCACGGTCTTTCTTTCCACAATATCACTTCACTTAATTAATAATAAATAACCTTATGCTGTGACCCCACACTAACACACACCACAACCCGTTATAGTCTCAGAGATGAAATTTAAATAAGTACAAGTCTTTGAATCCACAATTTAAAAGTTATTACAACCCAAAATGATTACTTGATAAATTTACAGTTAATTGCCATTATCTGCCACAAGTTATAATTATACATAATTGATTCTCAAAAGTAGATGGTCTGATCTACAATAGATCTACCTCTGCAGCTATAGCAGCTACAACATCAACAGGAAGACGCGGGACGCTTCCCACGCGCTTGCGCTGGGTCTGCTGGAGTCTGGCCATCTTTCCTAACTGTTGTTGTGTGATGAAGAAATAAAGCAAGGGTGAGCAGCAAGCCCACCAAAATAATATGTATAATGATTTACAATATATGAGCCTACTCATAATACTCATGAAAGTCTTGGTCAAAAGAAATGAACCAAGTTTGATATCTTAATGCGATGAAGTCGCAAAATATTCAGTATATATACATATATACTTTTCAAAATATTGGAAGTCCTCTTCCATGCATAATATACACAAAGTCCCAGTGTATAACTGTATAAAAAAATATCGTTGCAAGGTGATCTCATATATCTAACCTTGTCTCAACGTTTTTCTGAAAATCTTTGTCATTCATAAGACAATTATTAATTAGATATAAGTTTAAAAGATGAGGTTACCAAATACCCCAATATACTTATATCTTTCCCAATACTACTTGAACTACCACCGTTCAAGTTATAATCAGTTTCAAAAGTTCATCACATAGATGAGACTACAAGACAAGATTTGAATAGATTCAATCTTTGAAATATTATTGAATGAAATAAAGTTACGAGATACTTTATTTAGTCCCGATATATATATATCCACATATATATATCTCTTAAACATTTCCTGGAACCTCTGTTATGTAAAGTATGAACAGAGTTTGAAACATCCAATGAATTTTGGAAAGAAAAAGAATTTTGGCATAAACCAGATATCTTGCTGATCAGGCAAAGATACCAATAAGTAACCTTTTCTACTGTAGATGGATGAATTCCTCACCGGTCATCACCCTGGCCGCATTAGGACCTCGCGCTAGACCGTTACCCGGCCACTCACGCGTTGATGGACTGCCACCCAGCCACTTACACTTTCATAGACCGTACCCCGGCCTGTCACTTATGCCGACTCAATTAGATGGGCTTACTTCCCGAACATTGGGCAAGTAATCAATTCATTTACCAAAACTGCAACCTCGTTGCGAATATAAAACACACCACAGAGCCGGATTCCCTAGGTTTTGAGCGAGTATTTAAATCCCCTTAAAAAGGAAGATCTTAAATATAAAAATGAGTTTTGGGATCCGCTCTAACTTTTAAAAACCATTTTGAAGACTCGAAAACACTTTAAAGAGTGTTTGGAGTAAAGCTGATTTAATGAAGTAAATCAGTCCCCATATATTAGAAAATATCTGAATATTATTATTTAAATAATATTCCCATAAAGAATAATCTTTATAAAAATAATTGAAGTAGAAGTATTAAAAATTATACTTGAAATAAACATTAAATAACCAAAGATATACTTATATGAAAGTATTATCTTTATTTGAATAATCGAAAATAAGTTTGATTATTAACACTTTATTCTCTAATGAAATAAAGAATATATTTCAGTAATAAGCGGAGTCATAATACCTCGAATGAATATTATAAATAATATTCATTAAATAAAATAAAGGAGTCATACATCCTCAAATGAATATTCAAATAATATTCAATTAATAAAATAAAAGGAGTCATAAGCCCTCGAATGAATATTCAAGATAATATTCATTAATAAAATAAAGTTATCGAATAAACCTTATTCGATTAATAGTTTTGAAAACTATAACCATATATATATATAAATATATATATATAAAATCTACTCGGGATCCTCGACTCCTGGTTTTAGAAAATGTTTTCACCTTTGGGTCCCTATACTAAGGGTATACGCAAATACCGCTTATCTCTAGCATATGTATTATGCAACGAATAAGCATTTGAACCAACAGATATATAAATCAAGAATATGAAACAGGCATGCATATATACCATATCACATGCTACAATATATCGCAAGAATTTGCTAATAACCAATATGCATTTATCGCAAGATCATGCATATACACATATACATCACAACAACAGTTATACGGGTAGAAAACTTGCCTGAGCGACTTGGGGTGATAAAAGGCTCGGGACGAGTCTGGTAACCTATAAACAACAAGTAAGTTGGAATTAAACCAAAGTCACTTGTAAATCTATACTTTAACTAACTTAGACTCTAACGCTTGTTTTGCGCTCACTGATTCGCTTAAGTCACTCGGGTACCCTCGGCTCCACCATTTTTAATAATTTAACCTTTACGAGTTTTAAGGCGATTCCTTCGCGAGTGTCTTACCAACTGCCTAACACACTTACCATAAATGTTTCATACATTAATTAACCCTTTTTGGTCTTTAACCTATGTTTCAAAGTAAGGCGAGGGGAAAAGTTTCGTTCGCGAAACGCCGTTACTTGAAATGGTCGTTTCTCCTAAACCGTGCATCGGAATCGAACGAACTACATATCAAAACGAAGCTCGTAACATGAGCTATCTAGACATGGAAATTGTCATAATTTAGCAGGGGGTTCTAGGGTCCTAATGGTATGCACAAAAACAGTCTAAAGAAAATCGGACGTTACGACGGCTATGTTTACGCGATTTCCAATATTTTAAACCATTCAAAACCATCCCAAATCAACCTCAAATCCAACATACAACCAACATCCATCCTTATCACATCATAACAACCCCAACCAATTCAATTTAATCATTTATACTTATGCCTAAGCTTGACTTTAATCATACTTAAGTCCTTTTAATCAAAACCACAACATTCACCATTCCATTTCACTACCATTTCAAATCCCAAACTCTAGATCACAACAACAAGCTACAATAGCACCCTACTAATCAAAATCATCTTATAATATATAGGAATCTAGGGTTTGGAGATGGTATACCTTCCTTGAAGTGGTGGGAGGAGCTAGGAAGCCTTAAGAAGCTTTGAGAAGTCTTAGGAATGCTTGGATCTTCAAGGAAAACAAGAAAAACTTCAAGTTAAAAACTTGAAAACACTATTCATAGTCTTCTTCTTTGATTAAATGAAGAAGATGGAGAAGGAATTGATGGCTTAAACTCATGATATAGCCCTAACTAAGCATGAAGATGATTAGGGAATTAACTCACCAATTTAGGAAGCTTGGATCTTTGATTTTGAATTTCTTGCTCTTTTGAATAGTAAAAAGCCGAGAGCAAAGATGAACCATGCCTTGGTTGCTTTTTGATTTTGATGAAAAATGATTTTGCTTGGCTTGGTTGGCTTGTTTTTGTGTTTGATTTAGTTAATTACCTTGTTGCCCTTGAATTTGTGTGGTTACAAAGCCACCACACCTCCTTCCTTTTTTGTCATGCCTATGTCACCTTGCACATGTCATAATGCTCCCACTTGTCCACACCTTGTGGTTTGATGATGTCACAATCCCTAGCTTCTTGTACAAGCTTGTCTCTTGGTCACTTATTTGTTTTACGGTTCGCTTATCTTTCGTTCTCGTTTATCGTTTGAGGGATCATACCCGGGATCTTATTACTTAGGTTCCCTTAACCTTTCTCAATATATTATATTCCTTCTATGATCCTCTCTTATAATCCTTTAATTTAAATCCTTTTTTATCCTGTTACCTTATACTCAATTCTCTCCGTATCTAGTGGATTTCCGGGAAAAATCCAAGTGTTCGGAATTGGATTCTGACGATCTTTACATACACTTATATACCATACAGAGTACTAATAATATCCCAGAAGATCAATAACAGAACCCCTACATAGTGTGGCATGAAAAGTTTTCTCATTCAGCAAAAACACTATTCATAAGGGTTTCAAAATCTCCAAAAATTGGGGTTATTACAAATCTTGTACAAATCTCCTGTAATACCCTGCTAATCCAAGAGAGCTTATGACTTCTATAGGAGTCTTAGGCCTATCCCAATTCGTCACAGCTTCTATTTTGGTTGGGTCTACTTTTAATACCTTCACTGTTAACTACATGCCCAAGAAATTGAACTTCCTTTAACCAAAACTCACGCTTCGAAAACTTTGCATATAACTTCTCTTTCCTCAAATCTCCAAAAAATCCTCAAATGTTCCATGCATTCTTCCTCCGTCTTGGAGTATATCAAGATATCGTCAATAAATAATACGATCACGAACTTATCCAAATATTCCTTGAATACTTTATTCCTGAGATCCATAAATGCAGCTGGCGCATTTGTCAATCCAAACGCCATCACAAGAACTCATAGTGTCCAAATCTTGTTCGAAACGCCGTCTTGGGTATATCGTCCACTTAATCTTCAGCTGATGATACCCAAATCTTAAGTCAATCTTTGAGAAACAAGTAGCTCCTTCCAATTTATCAAAGCAAGTCGTCGATTCACGGTAGAGGATACTTATTCTTATTCCTCAACTCATTCAATTCACAATAATTGATACACAGCCTCAGACCTTCATCTTTCTTATTTACAAATAGCACTGGTGCACCCCTCAGGGATACACTCAGGCAAATAACTCCTTTGTCCAGCAAATCCTGCAACTACGTCGCTAACTCTTTTATCTCGAAAGGTGCCATTTGATAGGGAGCTTTCGATATTAATTCCATTCTGGGAGCCAAATCAATCATAAACTCGACCTCTCGATTTGGAGGTAGTCCAGGTAATTTATCTGGAAACACATCAGGAAAATCTTTAACTACCGGAATATTTTCAATCCTTAAGGACTCCTTTTCTACATCATTCAGATGTGTTAAATACGCTTCACACTCATGTCGTAACAGTCTCTTCATTTGGATAGCCATTAGAAACTTCTTCTCTTGCTTCTTTCCTTTGAATATCACTTCAATATCATCCTTGGTCTCTAATTTCACTTTCTTGCTTCTACATTCGATTTGCACATAGTGGTTTGAAAACCAATCCATCCCTAATAGAACGTCGAATTCTCCTAACTTAAAAAGAATTAAGTCAGCGGAAAAGTGCCGACCATCTATAATCCTATCGCAAATGGGACATAATTTCTTGGAAGTAAATCTGTCTTGATTCACTACTTCTCTAATCAAATTAGGTTCGAGAGGGTATGCAACACACTTTAATCTAGCAATAACACTTTCAACAATAAAGGATCTACTAGCTCCGGAATCCATTAACACTTTAACTTCTACTGAGTTTATATCAAGCATACCTGCCACCACATCCGCATTCTGCACAACATCTTTCATTGTTATGTTGAACGTTCTTGCCCTTGGTTGAGCTGTTGGTGCTACAGAGGGCGATGGTCCAGTAATCCTAAGCACATTCACCTTCTGAACAAGCTCCTTACATTCCTTACCATATAGCCCACCTTTCCATATTTAAAATAAGTCAATTCCATCTTCCTTGCTTCACTTGGGCATTCCGTCGAATAGTGACCTTCTTGATTGTACTTAAAATAAATCACGTCTTCTTTTCTCAGATTCATAAACCTCATCTCCTACTGGTCTTGCATATAATTTGGAAAATACTTCTCTAAAACATCTCCGTAAACTTCTCTTAGATTATAACTTTTCCTTCAAGCAGCGCCTTTGAAGATTTCTACCTATAACTTGCCTCAACCTAAAGGTAATAACTTGCGTACTGCGCCTTTTTCTCATCTTTAACTTCCGCTAACTCGAACTCTTTTCCATTTTCCTCAACCATGACTGAGCTTTAATTGGTTCTAGCAATCCTACAAACTATGGGGAATGCACGGACTGAAAATGTTTGAATTTTCCGACTTTAAGGGCTACATATTGTTGCAAAAGTTGAACAAGTCAGTTCATCATAGGAGTATCTTGGTTTAGTTCTTGGTCTTGGGTTTGAGTTTTGATTGGTGGTTTGGTGATGTAACCATTCTTTACAATCCTGATTGAGCAATTATTTAGTAATACGATAGCATGGCATATATAACAATAAAGATTCTTTTTGAAACCATTTGTGGGTTTTAAGCTTTACCCACTTGCACATGCAATCCTATTACTACATAATTCGCTCCTCAGTTATGGTCCTCACATGGTACAAGATATGATTTACAAGGTATTTCGAAACATGGTATGTAAAAGAGTTGATAAAGATTTCCAGGGTTTACAAGGCGAAATATTTATATAAGGCTTCAACAGTGCATAATAAAGAAGTATAGGTACAATAAGTTCGGGCATAAAGTACAATGATATAACAGGATAAAATAGAGGAAAAACTGGAAAACATCCCCCTTCCTACCCTTAACTTCTACCTAGCCTCTACTGACTACAACCATAGAAAACCAAACATAATACGATGACATTGACAACTACTGCTCCACCAAAGGTCCTATATGGTCATCACCATTTAACTATCCAAGATCTCTCATAATACGGGCTACATCCAAGAATGATCTTATAAACCCTCCGGGCCTCAGCGTTTGCATCACTAGTGGATGGACCTTCGTCCAATCTCCTCCGACAAACTGCTCCATCATCTTAACACGAACTATACACTCATCGTCCAACACTGAAGTCTACTGCCTAGACTCACGAGCTAATCTATCCACCAAAGCTCTCAACTCTAGATATTAATACTCATTTTAATGTCATATCAAATTAGATATCAATACGTACTTTGATGCTCACAACATCCCATACTGAAGTCAACATCAATCATCTATATTAATACCACTTTTGATATTTAACAACAACCTAAGTATCAACATCAATCAGAAACTGAATTAAAACCATTATCATCTGAACTAGGGTCCTGAGAGAAGACATAAAATAGCAGACACGAAACAACATTAGGGTTAGATAAACCTCCTACTGACTCAAAGCCCTAACTCTATTCACGCTCTTATCCTATTAACTTAGACTATACCTAATAGTGTAACTCAACTCTATAAGAGTCGAACACTCTCGTAATATAATTTCCCAAATACCCTTTATCCTAACTTGTCTCAGGGACTAGATCATATAGCTCTGATACCAAACTTGTGATGATCTCAATCTTGGGGTTAGGAAATGAGGACTCACATATCATTAAACTAATAATATCAACGGATATATTAAACTCCGATTAACTACTAACAAGATCTACACACGATTAAGTTTGAGACAAGATTGCAACTACCAACCAAAATAAATATATTACAACCAAAAATATTAATGAATTCAATTTCATTCGATTTCTAAGTGGAACCGACAGATAACCCATTGTATCTGAACCAACTTAAATAATCCTTCCATCTACTACACATGCTCACACTCACTTCTACCTGCTCTGGCATCCTAAAACCTATGACATGGTAGGGACTTCCAGGAACGCTCATGCAAGCTGAACGCCTAAGTCTGGCTATCTTCTTTCTTAACTGCCATGGTTAGAGCAAAGCAAATATAAATGAGCACAAAAATTCAGCAAGTAACTAAAAAGCAGTTCTATAAAGCAATAACAATAACTAAATCTAAGGCATTCTACTTTTAAATCTCTAGGTGGCAGATTTATATCTTTGGCTATGCAAAGGTTATGAAGAAAGGTTTGAACTTTCAAGAATCAAGGATCAAGATAGGGTGAAATCTGACATTCATGACAATTCAATAGCAGAAATCATATTAGAAAAGTATAATAATATCATGGAACAAGATATATGGTATCATGACATCGTTATTCAAATCAAAACCTTTTAACCAAATCATTGCTCAAAATCATTTTATGACGCTACGGATTACAGCCGGTGATCAGCCGTGAAGTAATCCTGAACCTCGTTGGGTTCTAAACAATTTTGGTGGGATCCCGAGGCAGCTTTTAAGCCTCAAATAATAAGTGTGGAAAGGACATGCGTCTTAGTCCAGCTCCACTATTCTCAAGAAAACATTTTTCCCCTTTGGAAATTTAATTTTTAAAAACTTTGAATTTCTATAAAAATTAGATGCCAGAAAGAATAACATTTCAAAAGTTCTTAAGGCATGAAAGAATCGTATCAATCTTTAAGGGATTCTAAACAATAAGACTATGATCAACAATCAAAGGATTAGGATTATGAGATTCTTATTAAAAAGAAGAAATATCCTTATACTAGAGGGGTCATCAAGGATGAATATCAATGATTCAACAACTAAGGAAGAAGTATTGAAAAAAAGTTATAATGATAATCAACAAAGGTAGGGGTGTCTGATATCAAGTGCAGTACATGGCGTACATCCAGTTACAAAGTTTGGATATGGAAATAAAGAATAGTTATCAAATAAATGTAGTTCAAGGAATTCGAATTATAAGCAATGGTCAATATAGGGAATTATTGAAGCAATACTAGAAATCAAGTTCAAGGTATTCAAGAGAATTAATCATCAAGGCAAAGGTATTCAAGAGAAGTAATCAACAAGGCAAAGGTATTCAAGTTAATGAAGAATTCAGGTTAGTCAAGACATTTCACAAGGGAATTCATAAAGGTTCTCTTAGGGTTTAGGAAATCATAGGGTGACAAAGGAAATAGGAAATGTAATCGGGTATGAATCAATCAAGTGGTTGTAAACGGTCGAACAGGATTCAATAACAAGTTATCACAAGAATTAATACTAGCGTTTCTCAGAATTCAATAACAGGTTTATCACAAGTATAAAAAAAATCACTACTTTATCATGGCATTAGCAATATCAATTCATAAGACAAGGCAGAGTTACTTGCCTTAAATCCTTTCATGCTTTACTGAAATTGAAACTGAACTACTGAAGCTAAACTACTGCCACCTAAGTTTTCTTTCTCATTTCTAGACTGAATGCCTCCACTATTTGAATCTACAATCCTGAATGCCTCCGCTATATGAATCTACAATCCAAAACATAATCCCTAATTAGATACTTATTCGCACTCAATGTTCCCAGAACGTCTAACGATTATCCCAACTTACATTAAAGCTTAACTTATATAAACGAGTATAATCACAGAATATTCACATACCACTTAGTAGTATATACTTATATACTTAACTCGTATATTCAAGCATAATCATAGAATACTCATATAACATATAGCGAGTATATAATTGTATACTTAAATCTATATCTTAACAAAATAATCATGATCTAAATAACTCAACAACCAAACAACTATTCCTTCATTTTTAACTATAAAATTTGAACCAAAACAAATGGTACCAAGCCAAGAAATCAACATGCATCCACTTAACTTGACATGCAACTAACCAAACATCTTTTAAACACCAAATCAATCTTACACAAACCATATAATTAGACTCTAAAATCAAATTGACCAAACAACTTGAATCAACCCTTTTTAATACCATATACCATTCGGCCTTATCAATAAAACACAAACAATTTATCAAATATCGACATGCAAGGTTCCATTTACAATTTAAACCTATTTTAATCCATTCCAAACAAGAACACTTCTTAAATTCATTTCTTTTAAATCAAAAATGGAACCAAAACATTATTTTTGAACAAAATCTTAACATGCATAAATCCAATCATTTATTTTTTTGAAAACCGAATGAAATCCATGCTTTTAATAATCAAAACTTAACTTATTCATACTTATCTACTCACATATCCAATATAAACCAAATTCTATTTCCAAATTAAACAATAACCCAATTAACAACAAAATAACTTTTAAAACGACATGCAATCAATCAACTCATCATGCAATACTCCTAATCATAAATCCAACTTAATTAAACCTATGATCTAATCATTTAACCCATCTTCTTTCGAAACCAAACAAAATATAACTTGATTACACTTAGGACTTTATATGCATGCAAGGAAACCAACTCAAAAACAAAGGTTTATATATATATCATCAAAACTAATCGAACATCAAAACCCTTTTGCAAAACTCATTCATTCGAACAAAAAACCAAATCTTTGAACCAAAACCCTTTGTAAAATTTGAATCAAAATAAAAACCCACCTTTTTATTAGAAAATGTCGAACCTATCTCTAAAACAAACCAAGAAAATCATATAACTTATGTACTATACTCTCTCTTAAGGTCATACACTAAGAAATTGTATTTTCTTAGATATAACCAAGAGATGTTGATTCAAAAACTCCCTTAAATGCTTACATGCAAAGAGTATATGGATAGAGAATTGAAAATGATAAAGATTAATGGCAAGATATTTTAATTCTAAGTAGATTTTGGTGTTGCATGTAGGATACAGAGAGAGAGAGAGAGAGAGAGAGAGAGAGAGTTCGGATGAGAGAGGAAAGAAATGAGGGAGAAAGCCGAAAGAGAGAGAGAGGAAGGAGAGAGGGGAGAGAAGGAAAAGAAATGAGATGAGTGAACTGGTGAGTGAAATGAAAATCTTTTAAATTGATTCTCCCATGTGCAAAGTTAGTGGATTTTGGAATTTACCAATCTATCTTTCTCCTACTACTAGCACAAAATGCATGCAAGGCTAGGGTGGTAATTTGGTTAGGTAGAAAGGAGTTAGTGGGGTGGAAAATGACATGAATGCCCTCAATGAGTATTGGGAGAAGAAATGCATGGATGGGCAACTTGGTAATCACATAATTATTAATCTAATTAATTACAAAGAATACATTTTATAAATAAAACCATAAATCTATAAATCACAAGAGTGACATCATAAAATGGCTTAGAATTTTAAGAATTTAATAAAATCAAATTCAAAATTTATAAATAAAAATAATTTAAAGACTATTTTTCTTAAAGAATAAAAATGCATTTATAACCTATATAAATAGCAATTAATGCACTTCTTATTTTCTAAAATTCCAAATAATATCATACAAGCATATAATCACATAATCATGCACCTTAATATTTAACAACATAGATTCACATATCACATATCGTAATAAAATATACTTAATCATAAAATTTTCCTTTTTACTAATATTCATTCTTCGCGTAACGGGTCGCGTCCTGACTGGCAGCCCGACGCTGAGCGTTTTCAACTACGCTTCACAATCATTCTCTTTATACCAGCTGACAAATCAAACTGGAATATAATATTTATTAAAATATTTCCATTCTCACATAATAACACATAATTCACATAATTATACTATACTCACATAATTAATTCGTGAAAATTCACAATCGTTACAATTATTATTTTTGGGATTTTATAAAATTTAGAGATCAACATTTCATTATTATTTATCTTTAAATGATTTTCTGATTGCATATATTTGTAAAATCAGTATTTAGTTCCAGGATTCTTCAAAAATTATGAGACTCATATTTTATTAAGTTTTTAATATTTTGAGAATTTTAAAATTATTTTGGAAATTTTTGGAGTTAAATTCACCCGCACGTTTGTTTGTTAAATCGTAAAATGTGGGTACGAGTTGTGTTTCAAAAACGGTTTAAAAAATTTTGAAAAATTTATTTTATTAACTTTTAATTATTCTGAGAATTTTGAGGCTAGTTAGGTAGTTTTTCGGGTTATTTTTGCCCACATAAATTACTCGTTAAAACCAAACATCGGGACAAACCGGGCTTAAAAGTACGATCTATCCCTTTAGCAATGTGGCAGTCTCTCAACATTTGCATTGCTACGTGTGTGCAGGAGAAAAAAAATATAATAAACAATTACACCCCCCATTTCCCCCTGTTTCACAGTCTCTCTCGACCTCCCTTCTCTTCAATCTCTCGATCTCTCTCTCTTCTCTCTCTCTCTCTCTGTAACACTCTCTCCTCGTCTCTCTTTCTTCCTTCTCTTTCCCCCTTCTTCCTCTTCTGCCGCTGTTTTCGCGGATTCCGACCGCCGCCCTCGGTTTTCCCGTGGGTTCTGTTTTGTTGCTTGTTATTGTATATATATACACCATGTATGTATATTCATTTGTGTGTTGTTCTTATCTGTGTGTGAGTGTGTGCGATTAGTGTGTGTGTGTTGGTGGTGGTGGCGCGTGTGACGCGCGTGTGTGATGTTTTGTGCAGTTATGGTTGCTGTGATTCTTGATTTTGGTTCAAATTATTTTAATTATTTATTTTCTGCAAGAATTATTTTGAGTGATTTTATGAAATTAAATATAATTTTGTGCGAGAATTCGATTTAATAATCGGTGAAATTTTTAGTTGGAACCCGAATAAGCGGGTGCCACAAAAATTTTGCCGCTATCCGCGATGATTTTTGATGAGCGGACGGTGGATGGTGATGATCGTTACCTGAGTCCTAATTTTATAAATAAATAAAGTGGTTCACGTAATTAGTTTCATACATAATTATTTGGTTAATTGTAAAAGATTGTATTGAGATTTGTTGGGAATCGACGTCGATTATGTTTCGATGGGTAGGCTTGTAAATAGAGGAGTCGTTGTCAAAATTTTTCTAATAATTATTTTTAAATACGAGAAACGTACTTTACAATATAAAACATTTTAACCCTTATATGAATACTAATTACATGATTATTTGTATGTATTCATATAGTATACGAGTCGGGTTATCGGATTTGGGTTGTTAGGTTCGAGGATATCAAGTATGTTGCTATAACTAATTAGGGTATTCTGTTACTATAGATCCCAGTCGAGTCTCGCAAGGACCGAAGTCCACGTATGAGCTACCTTGGGTTTTTTGTAATGCGTTGCAAGGCAAGTGCCCCTGGACATTCTTTTATGGTTCAATACATATGGATAAACTGTTATTTTATTCTCGTATAGGAACAGAAATGTTTTAAGTTACATATCCCCTGTAGTTATAAATAATTATTTTAAACCTGTTTTGAGGAAAAGTAACTTCGAAAGGTACCTATCTCGAATGAAAATTATTTGTGAACCAGTTTTAAGTGTGCTGTTAAATGAATGATTTAAAATGAGATAGGTACAAGTGTTTTGAAAACTGGATAAAACGATCAGATATGGGATACTTAGGGGCCAGAGTGGCCTATTGAGGTTGCGTAAGAGGCTAACTCGGTTGCATATATTACATAACCGATTAGTCCAGCAGGTCATAGACCTAGCTAGTCTCTGAGTTCCGGAACAGGTGTATGGGATGGCAGTTGGAACCGTCTGGTGTTGATAGCCTGATCAGCTGTCTTCACATATCTGTTATGTATCTGATTTGGCTTTGTGATTCCCGTAAGGGAATAAGTGATTGATACAGTTGAATAACAAATGTGAATAACATGCTAAAATTGGACTCTGGTATTTACACAGCACACAACTACGTTATTTTATTAAGAGCATGCTAGTCAGTGGTATCCAGTTTCTTTTATTTATTGTGGTTCAAAATGATTTACAGATCATGGTTTCCTGTTGATTTATAGTTATGTTCCTATAACTATTTACTTTACTATTTTATCTTAATATTCATATGTTGGTACTGCTGAGCGATTATATGCTCACCCTTGCAACTTGTTATTCATATCGCAGATGCCTAGAAGACCCTTCAGACCTTGGCAGAACCATGTCTCAGCCCCTTCTTGACCTGGCTCCTCTGAGGTAGTTCGTATCAGACCATGTGTTATCTGATGAGTTGCTGAATAACTTTTGTGTGTCATGTTTTTTAATAAATTATTATAATAATGAGTAACTTAAGTCATACTTGAACCCGAAGCGAATCTTGGCTTTGGGGTCGTGTTAGTATATAATAATAATAATCTTGTAGTTTATATTTCTGGTTTGTTGTGTTTGCTGACGTCAACTTCTGACCCCAGGGTTGAGGCCGTCACAGTTGGTATCAGAGCTATAGGTTCAAATCCCTGATTTAGGTTAAAGATTGAGTCAAAAAGGTATAGAAACTATGTCCTAAGGTGTGAGTCAGCAACTCATGTAGAGGATAAAACCTTAGGGTCAGTCGAGGGTTTCGACGGTGTTACCCTGACATCTGTTGATATTTTAATAGAACTTCCTTAACCTTATTGTGTCTTTCCTACATATTTATATTGCTAGCAGTGGCCCATAGTGATTTCCAGTTTTCTGTCCTGGGAGAACAGATCAGACTCAAATAGTTCAAACCCAGAGAGGACCTTAGACATGGTAGGTGAGGATACTCCTTTACCTCCCCCTCCAGTGCCCTCGTTTGTACCGAGGGATATGTCAGGACCTAGTTCCCGTCCCCATTGGGTATAAAAATCAGTGTCAGCTGTTAGGGACTTTCCACCGGGTTGCAGACCAAGTTCTTCTTTCTCTAGACCACTAGTCCCTCCTTCTGCTCCTTCAGGTACCTTCTCCCCGATTTCGTATCATGTTCACCAGGCAGTGAACAGATCTTTTCTTAGAGAGTAGAGCCCGAAGCTGGTCATGCATATTGATCGAGTACCAGTTTGACCCTTTCAAGGTGTCCCTATTCCTTCACCCGATATTCAGGCCCGAGTGAGGACTTTGACTAAGACTGCTCTGGAGCGAGCTAGGTCTATTGACCCTTTCATTAGCACTGAGTTTAGGGCCATTCAGTACCAAGACTTGGTTAACTGGTTGGTGTTCGAGTTAGGCTCGATTGGTGGCAGTGGCAGTGGTTAGAGCAGAGTTGCAGCAATGTTAGACAGAGCTCAGAGTTGGTTCTTCAGGAGTTCTGTAGTTGTTTTCTTTATATATGTACATTATGTTGTTGTAGTTTGTACTAGTCGTAGGCTGTTATGTCAGCCAATTTTGTTGTGTACCCGGATGGTTTTTCTAGTTGGATATCGGTTGTACCAGTTGGAATTCGGTTGGTTGTTATATAGTAGCTGTTTTATTATGTTGTTCAGTTTTCATATACTTGTGCGTTGTTATTATTATTGTTACTATTATTGTTGCTTTTGTTGCTGGTATTTCTAGAATATAATCATTCACTCAGGATGGATCCAATTAACTGAGGATGAGGATATTGTCTTAGTGGCAATGCTCTCCTGATACATATGTATAAACTGCTTGGAGCAATCCATTTTCTTATATATGACTGCTATATTTCAGGAGAATGCCACTTAAGAAGAATTCTTAACACAACAACGGATCTGCTGAGGATCCCTCCATGAGTGAATTGATAGATTTATTGCGTCAGCAGTCTACTCAGCTGGCCCAACAGCAACAACAATTTCAGCAGCAACAACAACAATTTCAGCAGCAGCAGCAGCAACAACAACAACAATAGCTCATACAACAACAACAACAAATCCAACAGCAGCAACTGTAAATGCAACAGCAGCAGCTGCAGATCCAACAGCAGCACCAGATGAGGGGGACTACCCAAGCTGTTAGTTTTAAGTCTTTTTAGGCTGTCAAACCCCCAGAATTTAAAGGTGAAGTAGATCATGTTGCTGCCAGGATCTGGTTCAAGGAAATGGAAAAGGCTTTTGCACTCACCAAGGTGAGTGAGGACTTAAAGACATATTATGCCAGTTTTTTTTCTAAAAATGATTTGAACTATTGGTGAGAATCTACGCAAGAATTAGAAGGAGAAGGTCCTATTCCATGGACCCATTTTACAGAACTATTCTTGGAAAAATACTTTCCGGATTGTCTCCAGAGTCAAATGGAGATGGATTTTTTGGAATTGAAGCAAGGGGATAGAAGCGTCATAGAGTACGAAGCCAAATTCATGGAGTTGGCTCATATAGCACCAGAGTATGTGAGTTAGGAAGCTTAGCAAGCGAGGCGGTTCAACAAGGATTGAAGCTAGAGATTAGGAGTGGAGTTGTAGTTTTACAACTCAAGACATATACCTCGGTAGTTCAGGCTTCCTTAATAATAGAAAGTGACTAGAGGTTAGCTGCTAAGGAAAAAGATGAGAAGAAAAGAAAGTTTAAAGGTGGGCCTGTAAAGTCTGAACAAGAAGGAGTGAGTCAGAAGTTTCAGCAACAGTTTGGAAAGAATAAAGACCAGAAGTTACGGAGGCGGAATTTCCCACAAGCTAGGCCCAGTACTACCTCAGTCGGTTCTACTCCGAAAAAGTCCAACAAGCCGATGATCGACTGCAAGACTTATGGAAAGAAGCACGGTGGTCAGTGCAGAGAGGACGTCTACTGTTTCAAGTGTGGCCAGAATGGTCATTATTCCACTGAGTGTAAATCTGAGAGCCAAGGAATAACATATTTCATATGCGGCAAGGTGGGGCATATCGCTAGGAATTACAGATCAGTTACCCAGGGCAGTATAGGGAGAAGTGCATCTCAAGGACCGGAAACAAGTACCTCTAGAGCTAGAACTTTCAAGATGACTAGGAAAATCTACGGCTCAGGATTCCGATGTAATTGCAGGTACGTTTTCTCTTAATTTCATGTCTATTAACGTTCTATTTGATTTGGGAGCGTCTAAATCTTTTATATCCATGAACTTTGTGAATAAAATGCAATTAATGTTGGAAGACTTAGATGAACCTTTGACCATAGAGGTGGCTAATCAGGATAAAGTACCTGTAAGTCAATTCTGTCCTAGGTGCTCCATAGAGATTTCAGGACATTCTTTTCCTGCTGACCTAATACCTTTTGATTTAGGAGAATTCGATGTTATCTTAGGCATGGATTGGTTGTCTATGTATAAGGCAAGTATTGACTGCAAGAAAAAGAGAGTTGTTATGTATACAATAGATAATGTAAGGATAAGCTATCAGGGACAGAAGCAGGACAAGAAGTTTCTGTCAGTACTCTAAGTAAAGAAATTGGTTCGGCAAGGATGTGAAGCATATTTTTCTCATGTGGTGGACACTAAGAAAGAGACCCCTACTTTGGATGAAATTCCCATAGTAAGAGAATATCCTGACGTCTTTCCAGAAGAATTGCCAGGATTACCACCTGATCGAGAAATAGAGTTCTTTAATGATTTGAAACCAGGAGCCAAACCAGTTTGTAAAACACCATATCGAATGGCTCCAATGGAAATAAAGGAATTGGTCAAGCAACTTCTGGAACTATTGGATAAAGGATTTATCCGACCAAGTGTTTCTCCATGGGGTGCTCCACTGTTATTCGTAAAGAAAAATGATGGAAGTATGAGATTATGCATTGATTATAGGGAGCTGAACGAGTTCATGATAAAGAACAAGTATTCTTTGCCGAGGATTGAGGATTTGTTTGATCAGCTTAAAAGAGCATGTTATTTTTCAAAGATCGACTTAAGATCTGGCTACCATCAACTGAAGATCAAGCCTGAAGATATACCCAAAATTTCCTTCAGAACAAGGTATGGCCATTATGAAATCTTAGTGATTTCGTTTGGACTGACCAATGCACCAGCGGCTTTTATGGATTTAATGAACCGGGTGTATAAGGAGTACTTGGATAAGTTTGTTATTGTATTTATTGATGACATACTCATTTATTCAAAGACTCCAGAAGATCACACAACGCACCTAAGGATTGCCCTTCAAAGGTTAAGAGAAAAATAATTATATGCAAAGTTTTCCAAGTATGAGTTTTGGTTGATAGAGGTATAGTTTCTTGGACATGTGGTAAGCAAGGAAGGTATCAAGGTAGACCCTATAAATATTGAAGCCGTATCCAAGTGGGAGCAACCAGAGACTCTGACGGAAGTGAGAAGTTTTCTTGGGCTAACAGGATATTACCGAAGATTTGTGAAAGATTTCTCTAAGATCGCATCTCTGTTAACCAAGATAACCAGGAAGAATGAGAAATTCATTTGGACAGAGAAGTGTGAAGAAAGTTTCCAGGAACTGAAGAATAGACTAGTGTCAGCCCCAGTACTAGCATTGCTGATAAGACAGGAAACTTTGTGATTTAGAGCGACGCTTCTTTGAAAGGTTTAGGTTGTGTACAGATGCAACATGACAAGGTCATCGCCTATAGCTCCAGACAATTGAAACCTCACGAACAGAAGTATCCAGTTCATGATCTCGAGTTGGCAGCTATAGTTTTTGCACTGAAATTGTGGAGACATTATCTATATGGAGTGAAGTGTGATATTTACACGAATCATAAGAGCTTGAAGTATATATTCACTCTTAAGGATTTTAACATGAGATAGAGAAGATGGTTAGAATTAATCAAGGACTACGACTGTTCCATTAACTATCATCCAGGTAAAGCCAATGTGGTGGTTGATGCCTTGAGCTGAAAAGAGAGGCTGAATATGGTTCATAATGCAGAAGATCTAGCACGAGACTTGGAAAGGATGGAAATTAAAGTTCGAGTTCCAAGAGAAGGTAGGGAGCAACTGTATGAGATTACTTTCCAATTAGCACTGATGGATAAGATTAAAAGATGTCAAGAGGGAGTTATAGAGCAAGATGTGGATAATCTGACAGGAGATGAACTGTGCACCCAAAAGGATAACCAAGGTATGTTTAGATATTTTTCCAGAATTTGGATTCCCAATGTGACGGAACTGAAGAATGAAGTCTTACACGAAGCAAATAATTCTTGGTTTTCTATCCACCCTGGGAGCACTAAGATGTATCAAGATTTAAAGAAAAACTTCTGGTGGCCCGGAATGAAGAACGATATTGCAAATTAGGTTAGCAAATGTCATGTGTGCGAACATTTCCTCCCAATCAATGAAAGGTATTCTTTGGAAAAGTTACTTCAATTTTATTTGGAAGAAATAGTAACCAAGCATGGAAATCATGTGTCCATCATATCAGATCGAGACTTGAGATTCAATTCAAGGTTTTGGACTAAGTTTCAAGAATGTCTAGGAACTAAGATAAATATGAGTACCGCCTATCATCCTCAGACAGACGGTCAAAGTGAGAGAACAATCCAGACCATAGAGGATATGTTAAGAGTTTGTGCTTTGGATTTTAAAGGAAATTAGGATAAACACTTGCCTCTAATTGAATTCTCATACAACAATAGCTATCATGCCAGCATTGGAATGCCGCCTTATGAAGCTTTATATGGACATAAGTGTAGATCACCATTGTATTGGGATGAAGTAGGAGAGAAGAAAGTGTTAGGTCCTGAACTAGTTCAGTAGACTAAAGATGCAGTAGCATTGATTCGGAAAAGGTTAGAAGCGGCCCAGGATAGACAGAGAAAGAATGCTGATTTACATCGGAAAGATATGAACTTTGAAGTGGGATCACTGGTATTGCTGAAAGTATCACCCTGGAAAGGATTAGTTCGATTTGGTCAAAAAGTTAAGCTCAACCCAAGATATATAGGACCATTTGAAGTTTTGAAGAGAATAGAGAAAGTCGCTTACGAGATAGCATTGTCGCCGCAGTTGCAGCATATTCATAATATGTTCCACGTCTCCATGTTGAAGCCATATATTCTTGATTCGAATCATGTTATAGAATACGAATCGATCCAGCTTTATCCAGATTTGTCCAATGTGGAACAACCAATCCAAATTTTAGATCGTAAAGAACGAGTCCTTAGAAATAAGTCAATCCCAATAGTGAAAGTACTTTAGAGAAATCCTCGAGTAGAAGAGTCTACTTGGGAGCTAGAGTCAGACATGCTTGATAAATATCCTCATTTGTTTAGTTAAGTCAGATTCTGGGGACAGAATCTTTTTAAGGGGGGAAGGATATAACGACTCGTATATTTTTGTACTACTTTAAAGTGTGATTGATTGAATAATTAATTAAATAAATTATGTGTATTGGTTTTGATAGCTGTTTGTTGTTCACTATTATATATGTGTGCTTTATTGGTGTATAGGGTTGAATTGTGTAATTAATTATTGAGTTGTATTATTTTGTTTCACTTTTAAAAGTGATTTTATTATAGTTTTATTTTCATAAATATTTGGATTGTCTTTAAAATTGTTTTGATGACTTTATAATTTCAATAAGGAAAACATCTTTAAGAGTAAAACCGAATCCTCTATTCTTGAACCATTTTATCTACTTCATATTGATCTCTTTGGTTCAGTCAATGTTATGTCTATTTTCAAGAAGAGGTATACACTTGTAATTGTTGATGAATATACAAGATACACATGGGTGTACTTTATACACACCAAGGATGAATCTCCATCCATTCTTCTTGATTATGTGAGAGAACTGGAAAAAGGATCAACATACAAAGTGAAGATCATTAGAAGTGATAATGGAACTGAATTCAAGAACGGTTCTATGGAAGAGTTCTGCAAATACTAGAGGATAAAACAAGAATTTTATGCTCCTGGAACCCCACAATAAAATGAAGTTGTTGAAAGAAAGAATAGAAATCTCATAGAAGCTGCAAGAACCATGCTAGAGGAAGTAAGATTGCCCACCTACTTCTGGGATGAGGCTGTGCAAACTTCCTGCTTCACATAAAATGCAATATTGATTAAAAAGCATGGTGAAACACCATTTAAGATGGTGAAGGGAAATAAGCCAAATTTGAAGTACTTTCATATTTTTGGCTACAAGTGTTTTGTTCTCAGAACTCATCCAGAACAACTTACCAAATTTGATCTAAAAGTTGATGAAAGCATTTTTGTGGGATTTTCATTGTCTACAAAAGTCTTCAGAGTTTACAATCTGAGAACAAAGACAATCATGGAGTCAATATATGTATCTTTTGATGACAAGAAGATAACAGGACTAGAAGATACAGATGACCATGATGAGTTGAGATTTGAAAATAAAGTATCATATGCTGAACAACTAAATCCTGATACACTGACAAGTCCTGATACAGTAAATCCTGATATCACTCTAAGCTATAATGATCAACATAACAATGGAAATTCTGCAAATACTGAAGCACATGTTGAGGGGGAGAAACATGATTCAAATTCAGAATCTTCTACAAGTGATTCTATTAGGCCCTTAATCAATTGTAGAGGGGAGGGGGTGAATACAGTTAATACATTCTATTCGATAAAGCTTCAACAGAATCAACAGTTTTTATATTAACTGATAAAAACTTATTACAAATATACTCTCTCGAAAGGATGAACAATTATCCTTGAGAGCTGCTAGGTTATGCAAAAGATATAACAATATCACAATACATATAGCTTGAACCTAATATGTGCTTTATATAGAGCACAACTAACAATGTACAAGGAATCCTATTCTATCAACAACAAGGAAACCTATACAATTGCTTCTGATATAAAGTCCTTCACCGCCTTGAGTTCCTATTCCCTTTTCCTCATCGAAGATTAACAGATGTGACAAATACTGATTTCATTATCCGTTGACATCATTATCCGTCGAAATCATCATCTGTTGATATCCTATCATCCGTTGATATCTCATCATCCGTTGATGTCATCGGCATCCGTTGATATATAAGTTCTGAAGTAAACTTCTGATAGTTTCTGTTTGATATCATCAATTGCTCCTAACAATCTCCCTCAACTTGTTCATTATGGATATATGGACAAGTTCCAATTGATGATGTCTAAACTATCTAAATCCAGGAATCAAGCATGCATATTCAATCTTGCTTCAGTGAATATCAGACTTTACTCTTCATCCTGAACTGCTTATTTAACTTGAGCAATGTCAGAGGTTAACTTAACTTCCTCAGCTCAAATTACTTCCATAAATCTTCCTTTTTTGATAAGCTTGCATGATTTCTTCTTCTTTACATTTTTCTTCAGTATCATGAGCTTGAACTATTTTTCATAAGCTTGTATAGATTGGAGCTATATGAGTTTGAGATTTAGATTCCTTAGATACAGTCTTCTTCTTTGTAATAGTTTTGGCTTTAGGTTTTGAAATCCTTGACTTTTCTTCTATCTTCTCTTTTCCTTTAAGCTTCTTGTCAGCAGTTCCAATAACTTGTGATCTGAGAGATCTTTCATTTTCTTTCTGACTGATTTCCCTTATAACTATATCTCTGGTTGGTCTTTTAGAAGGATCATCTTCATGAAGTACTTGAGAAATAACAGAAATATCAGCATTTGCTATCTTCATAGAATTTTTAAAGTCTTCCTCCATTTGCCTTAGCTATTCAAGATCAACTCTAGGATTTTCTTTTGCAAATATTCTTCTACTCACCTCAGAATTAAATAATTGAATCTTTGGATCCTTGTAGAATATAATTGTCTTTCTTCCTTTAACTTTCAGAGTTTGAAGATATTGACTTGCTTCAGCACCAGCTTCTCTCTCCAGAATACCTTGGTCTTCATCAGCAACAATTGTGACTTGTGAAGATTGTTGCATTTTAGTAGTCATGGTCAAATCTTCAACTCTTCTTTCATTCCTCTTACTTTCTCGTCCTTGTCTAGACTGAAATCTAGTGATTGCTTTTGATGAACCACTAACTCCAACTAGCTCTTCACCTCTTCTCCTGTTACTTTACTTATGTTCCCCTTTATTACCTCTATCAGGATTTCCATCATCAGTACTTGTCAATGACAACTGTTTGCATTTAGATATAATAATTCCCCCCCTTTTGGCATCATCACCAAGCAGTAGAAAAAGAATCAGCTCCTCTGAATTCTGTACTTCTATAAGTTGATCAGACATTTGAGTTTGTTTAGCTTCCAATCTAGCTTGACTGGCTTCAATTATAGTTTGTTTGGAAACTATTGGTGAAATTTATTTCTGAATTTCCCGATGAGTAAGCAGCTTTGAAGAAATCAATGATTTTTTGATCTGATTGATTTGAGTAGTAGCTTCTTCATGAGCTGTGTGTAAGGATCTGACAACTAAAGTTGATGCTTTCAGATGATTTAGCACATTAAGATTTGTAATCTTTTGTTCTGCTGTTTCCAGATATGCAATAACTTGTGTTCTGGAAATAGGATATGTATCATCTTTCCAATGAGCATTCCAGAGATTATCAGAATAATCCTGCTTCTTATTAGCATCTAACTTTCTTCATTTTCTGTTGTCTCACACGCATAGGCATATCTTCAGGAAAGAAAATGTAGCGACATGGAATTTTGCAACGTGATTGAGTGAATAAAGTATAATTCTGTGTTGTAAATATAAATTATGTGATTAAATAAAGGGTTAAATGATTTTGTTGGTTAATTGTATTTATTGTATAATAGTAACTGGGAATGTAAAATGATCTGTTCTAGTTTGATGAGTCAGCTTAAGGGTTAAGCTGTGTTGTCGGGCCGTCAGGTGGAATAGAACCCGTCTTAAAAAGGGATTAAGGTATTTAAGAATACCAATGTGAATTATGTGATATTATGTGTTTAAGTGAGTATTATATCCCAGTTTGACGCGTCAGCTGGTATAAAGGGAATGATTGTGAAGCGTAGTTGAAAACGCTCAGCGTCGGGCCATCAGTCAGGACGTGACCCGTTACGCGGAGATTGAATATTAGTAAAAAGGAAGATTTTATGATTAAGAATATTTCATTACGAGACGTGATATGTGAGTCTGTGTTGTTAACTGTTAAGGTGCATGATTATGTGATTATATGCTTGTATGGCATTATTTGGAATTTTAGTAAATAAGAAGTGCCTTATTTGCTATTTATATAGGTTAAAAATGCATTTTCTATTCTTTAGAAAATGTTTTTTCAAAATCATTTTTATTGGTACATTTCGAATTTGGTTTTATTAAATTCCTAAAATTCTAAGCTATTTTATGATGTCACTGTTAGGGCGAAAACACACGCTAATATTCACGCAAGTATACGCGTTCACAAGTAGTATAAGATATAAATCAGATTCTTCCCACAGAGACTGGTTTAGGTTAAGTTCAATTTATGCACCTATGCAACAATGTATGGTTATCACCCAATGCTAAGGCAAATAAAAAATTGGGTTTTGATTAAACTAAGAGATTATACTAAATAACATTAACAAAGAGAATTGAGGTTGAATTACTATATATGACAAACATGAGATTTTAACTTCATTACTACTTCATTTGATAGCCTTATTGTTCTTAACCTTAGCACGTGATGGTGATGACACTAATCAGATAACACGAAACTGATAAACGCCAACTTTCGTTGCACGAGTACCATTCTACCAGACATCCACAAAAGAGATAGAAGCTGAGTAGGCACCAATTATATTGAGACCCTATATGTCTATAGAATTTGACAACATAACGGTTTAAGCACAAGTTATCTATCTTGATTACATAGGGCAAGTAAAATGGTTAGAGTTACCTACGAATCATGCATACAATACATGAACCTATGCTAGCATGGCAAGTTCTAAACCTCTATATTCACTGTCGCTTCAATAGAGTTTAACACGCTATCTTATATGTTAGCTACGCACATAAGACGAATAAGCACAACCAATACTAGGATATCAATCAATCACCACACACCAATATATCAAAAGAAATAACTATTGAAATCCATAAGTAAATCCGCTAGAACCCCATGATAACGATTAGCCCATAATCGAACTCATCATCACCATGGGTTCCAATGAAAGCATGGTATAAAACAAGGTCTTAATAAAATAAATAATAATTAAAGTACGAATAAACGAGATCTAGGTTCAACAAGAACGAAAACGAGCATCCAAAGTTACAACTAATTCAAAGAATCAGAAGTTGAAAACAAGGTCTTCTTTTTCGGAGTTCTTCAGTGCTTCTACGTCTTCTCCTTGGTATTCCAATCTTCCTGGATGATGAAAACCCTTTTATTTAAGTATATATATGCCCCTAGTGGACTTGGGCCCTTAAAATCATCAAATTCCACTCAAAAAAGGCTTTTTCAGCGAAATCAGCGACCAGTCGCGCCCTGAACGGCCGCTCAGCTCTACTCGTCAGAATTAGGCGATTCAACTGCCCACGCGAAGCTAACGAGATTCTCTACAACTTGACAATGGCCTTGGCTTCCAATTCTGATCGCTTTTTATCATATTTCCTTTAAAAGCTCATTTCTTCATATAACTGATACCTGAAATGCAATAACACAAAAACACATCAAAATACCAACAACTTGAGTCCAAAACACAAATTTAAGCTTGTAATAAAGCATTCCAAGTGGATATAAAATCCACTTATCACACCCCCAAACTTGAATCGATGCCTGTCCTCAAGCATAAACAGACTCAAAACTACAAAACAAACCTAATGCATGAATGCAACTACGTGAATACAACTAAATGATAATGCAATCGATCCCCTCAGAATAACCATAACCAAATGAATAAGCCAATGCCTCTAAGAATGCAATGAATTTAAACAGAGCTCGAATAAATCCCACAAACCAACTCACAAACCAGAAACGTGTGCGTGTGGATGCTTAACAGATATACTCTCGATACTAGATCAATAACCATAACTTATCTATCATCGAAATAATCAAAAGTTTATAAACATAATAGACAATAAACGCATTATGACTTACAACACCTCCTTTCTACTAAAGTTATACAAGGATTCACACTATTATTGAACACATAGCAAAGATGCTTATTTGACCGTGCAATGAATGGGGTCCAAAAGACTTATGCAATAATACCCATGTAGCGAGCGTTAGGTTAGCGGATCCCAGACTATAAAAGCCTTAGGTCACTAGGCACAAAGTCCCCTAGAACTTAATAACTCGAGTATTAAAGAGCTCACTCTTGATCAATTATGCATAAACACATACTTTTTTCTTTTTTTTCTTTCTTTTTCAACAATATCTGAATGAGTGTGTTTCGCTCCATCTCATTCAACCCTAGACTACTCATAAAAATATGAGCCGGCTACTAGCCATTTGACGCCTAGCCTTACAACAACTAGCAATGAAATCCAAGTTTTTCTCCAGATAAAAAAATCAGTGTTTTTACGTCATTACGAGAATATCACAGATTCTAAATATAACCAAGTGATTAAATCTCAACAACAAACAAGTATGATCATGATCTAGATCAAAAGCAACCCTATAAGACTTGTGAAAATATTTATTTCTGACATGCAAATCAATTTATTAGGACTTAAACATCCCTCTATTCGTCATCACCACACTCAAATCAACATCAATTTATCAAATATCATAGTTCATCTTAAGGGATCATGCTAAATATGCATGCAAATGCAACTATATGAAATCACATAAAAACAAACAAATATGTCCTAAATGAACAATCATGCAAAAATATGAATGAACTACAACTAAACATGCAATATGAATCTATATGAATCTATATGGACACACACAAACTAATCCTTACATTATCACCCCCAAACTTAAAATTTTCTTGAAGGTAATAATAAGGATTTCAGGCATACCTAGTCATCGGAAAGATCACCCTCTTCGGGTGGAGGATCAGGTGGCCAATCAACCTCGCCACCAGTGTCTCGAACAGCAGTACCGAAAGCATGTGTCAAATCTACAGCAAAATGACGGTGAATGTCGTGCATGGCCTCCATACGCCTAGTCATTCGCTTGTACCGCTCATCACCAACACCAGTCCTATCAACTACCTGCTGCATATGAGAAGAACCCTCTGTAGGCATTGGAATATCCGTCCAGCTACCCTCTTCATCATCAAAGATATATCCCAACCCCTTGTTAGGGGGTGCACCTAAGAATGAATAACTCAAGTGATCTGGTAGTGGGTTGAGCTCAAGTGTGGGAGCATCTTCAATAGACGGCTCGAAACGCTCCTGAGAAATATTCAGCTCTGCTAACCCAAGAGAATCGAATGGCACATCCAACTTCCTCTTCCACGGAGGTGCATTCAAAACCTGCAGTTGCTCTACTTTAAAACACTCCTCTTTAGCTGTGGGTAACTTTATTTCCTTGAACACATTAAAAGTGACCTTTTGATCATGAACCTTCATCGTAAGCTCTCCTTTTTGCACATCGATCATAGTTCGGCCTGTAGCTAAGAATGGGCTTCCCAAGATGATGGGAATCTTCTTATTTTCCTCGAAATCAAGAATTACAAAGTCAGCAGGGAAGAAGAGTTTATCCACCTTGACCAAGACATCCTCCACTATACCTCGTGGATAAGCGATGGAACGGTCAGCTAGTTGCAATGACATGTATGTTGGTTTCGGATCAGGCAGACCAAGCTTCTTGAAGATAGACAAGGGCATCAGATTGATGCTAGCTCCTAAATCACATAAACACTTGTCGAATGACAAGTTTCCGATGGTGCAAGGAATAGTGAAGCTTCCAGGATCTTTAAGCTTCGGAGGCAACTTCTGTTGCAGCACAGCACTGCATTCATCCGTGAGAGCAACGGTCTCTAAGTCATCGAGCTTCACTTTCCGAGAGAGAATACCTTTCATAAACCTCGCATAGCTAGGCATCTGTTCAAGATCTTCAGCGAAAGGTATGTTGATATGAAGTTTCTTGAACACCTCCAAAAAATTCTCAAACTGCTTATCCGGCTTTTTCTTCCGCAGCCTCTTTGGAAAAGGAGGTGGAGGATAGATCTGTTTCTGCCCTATCTTACCCTCAGGAGGAGTCTGTTCCACAGTAGTCTTCCTTGGTTCCACCTCTACTTCCTTCTACACATCTTCTTCAGCCACAACTGCATTTTCTGAATCTTGAGATTTTTCAGGCTCTTCGTCTTGCTGAATTTGGGGGCTTGCGACCTTTCCAGACCTTAAGGTGATGGCGTTCACATGTTCTTCAACTTCTCTCTTTCCTGGATTGGCTTCTGTATCACTAGGAAACGTTCCTGGTGGCCGATTGAATAAGGCATTAGCAATTTGCCCTATTTGGTTCTCCAGAGTCTTGATAGAAATAGCCTGGCTTTGGCATATAAGAGCCTGGTTTTTGCACATAAGCCTCAACTCCTCCAATTCAGATTTTTCATTCGAAGATAGACCTGCATCATGAATTTGTTGTTGAATTTGGAGTTGTTATTTTGGTGCAATTTGTTACTGAAAACCAGGAGGGTTGAATAGCTTATTTCCAAACTGCTGGAACGGCTGTTGCATCATATTCTGATTGTTGCTCCAGCTGAAGTTAGGATGATTCCAGTTGTCAGAATGATAAGTGTCTGGAACTGGTTGCTGCGATCTCTGAAAGTTGCTCACAAACTGAGCTGAGTCACTAGATATAGCGCATTGCTCCATCGTATGTGGACCTGCATACAGCTCACAAACACTGGTGATCTTCTTAACACCATAGTTAGCCAGAGAATCGATATTCATAGACAACGCCTTTAGTTGAGCAGTGATAGCCGTAGCTGTATCCACTTCAAGAACTCCTGCTACCTTGGCCTGTGGACATCTCTGGGTTGGATACTGATATTCATTACCAGCCATCAGTTCAATTAGATCATAAGCTTCCTTATAGCTCTTCGCCCATAAGGCTCCACCTGATGCTGCATCGAGCATGGGTCTGGACTGTGCTCCCAACCCATTGTAAAAACAAGTGATGATCATCCAATCAGGAATTCTATGATGAGGACACTTCCTAAGAATCTCCTTGTAGCGCTCCCAAGCTTCATATAAAGATTCTCCTGATTGCTACGCAAATAGAGGAATAGCGTTTCTGATTGCAGCTGTCTTCGCCATAAGGGAAGAATTTAGTGAGAAACTTTTGAGCAAGATCTTCCCAAGTAGTAATCGAACTAGCTGGTAGAGAGTGTAACCAGCTCTTAGCCTTGTCCCTCAGAGAGAATGGGAACAGTCTCAGCTTCACTGTATCTTCAGAAATACCGTTGAACTTGAAGGTGTCGCAGATCTCAATGAAATCCCTAATGTGCATATTGGGATCTTCCGTTGGAGAACCCCCAAACTGGATTGAATTCTGCACCCATTGAATTATACCAGGCTTGATCTCAAAGGTATTAGATGTGATAGCTGGCCGGACAATGCTAGATTATATGTCATTGATCTTGGGTTGAGAAAAATCCATCAAGGCTTTCGTTCGTGCTGCTGGATCTCCCATTGTAATGAGTACCTGAAACACAAACAAATAAACCGTGAAAGTAAAAGAATCCGAGTTAGTGAACTTTAACGACCACTGATGATAAGCACATAAACTAAAAATTAACATCGAGTCCCCGGCAACGGCGCCAAAAACTTGTTAGGGCGAAAACACACGCTAATATTTACGCAAGTATACGCGTTCGCAAGTAGTATAAGATATAAATCAGATTCGTTCCCACAGAGACTGGTTTAGGTGAAGTTCAATTTATACACCTATGCAACAATGTATGGTTATCGCTCAATGCTAAGACAAATAACAAATTGAGTTTTGATTAAACTAAGAGATTATACTAAATAACATTAACAAAGAGAATTGAGGTTGAATTACTATATATGACACACATGGGATTCTAACTTTATTACTACTTCATTAAATAGCCTTATTGTTCTTAACCTTAGCACGTGATGGTGATGACACTAATCAGATAACACGAAACTGATAAACGCCAACTTTCGTTGCACGAGTACCATTCTACCAGACATCCACAAAAGAGATAGAAGCTGAATAGGCACCAATTATATTGAGACCCTATATGTTTATAGAATTTGACAACATAACGGTTTAAGCACAAGTTATCTATCTTGATTACATAGGGCAAGTAAAACGGTTAGAGTTACCTACGAATCATGCATACAATACATGAACCTATGCTAGCATGGCAAGTTCTAAACCTCTATATTCACTGTCACTTCAATAGAGATTAACACGCTATCTTATATGTTAGCTACGCATATAAGACGAATAAGCACAACCAATACTAGGATATCAATCAATCACCACACACCAAGATATCAAAACAAATAACTATTGAAATCCATAAGTAAATCCGCTAGAACCCCATGATAATGATTAGCCCATAATCGAACTCATCGTCACCATGGATTCCAATGAAAGCATGGTATAAAACAAGGTCTTAATAAACTGAATAATAATTAAAGTACGAATAAACGAGATCTAGGTTCAATAAGAACGAAAATGAGCATCCAAAGTTATAACTAATTCAAAGAATCACAAGTTGAAAATAAGATCTTCTTTTTCGGAGTTGTTCTGTGCTTCTAGGTCTTCTCCTTGGTATCCCAATCTTCTCGGATGATGAGAACCCTTTTTTTAAGTATATATACGCCCCTAGTGGACCTGGGCCCTTAAAATCGTCAAATTCCACTCAAAAAAAGGCTTTTTCAGTGAAATCAGCGACCAGCCGCGCCCTGAGCGGCCGCTCAGCTCTCCTGAGCGGGTGCTCAGCTCTCTGAGCAGGCGCTCAGACAGCTCCTGGAAAAAATTCTAATGAATCTTGTTTTGGCCATAACATGAGTTCTACTCATCAGAATTAGGCGATTCAACGGCCCACGTGAAGCTAACGAGATTCTCTACAACTTGAAAATGGCCTTGGCTTCCAATTCTGATCGCTTTTTATAAAATTTCCTTTAAAAGCTCATTTCTTCATATAACTGATACCTGAAAAGCAATAACACAAAAACATATCAAAATACCAACAACTTGAGTCCAAAACACCAATTTAATCTTGTAATAAAGCATTCCAAGTGGATATAAAATCCACTTATCAGTCACTCTTATAATTTATAAATCTATGGTTTTATTTATAAAATGTATTCCTTGTAATTAACTAAATTAATAATTATTAGATTACATAAATGCCCTTGCATGCATTTCCACTCACAATATAAGAGAAAAATAGTTGTGTCACTTCCTACCCCACTATCTCATTTCAACTTAACCTAATTACTATATCATCCTTGCATACATTTTGTGCTAGTGGTGAGTGTTATGAATATGTTGTGAACTTGATGATAAATTGGACAAAACACCTTAATAGATTTTAACTTAGTGTTTTTGTAGCTCTCCACAGATGTTCTAATATAGTCCCAACGGATGATCTTTATAGTCCCGACGTATGATAATTTGACATCCATCGAGAGTGTAGCTTATGTAATAATAAGTATTGCAACACATTTCTGTAAACAACAATGTTTTAGTTGAGTAGACACTGTAGGATTCTTTAAGTCATGTTGACTACTAGATTGATATGTAGAATATGTTGGCTAATTATAAATATAAGATGTCTTGTAATTCTGCATAAGTGAAATAGAATCAAGTGACAGAAAGACCCCCGACGGATGATCTACAAAGACTCCCGACAGATAATCAGCAAGGGTCCCGACAGATGATCAACACAGTCCTGATGGATGATGATATTCAAATTAGTAGTTGACAGTGATAACACAGTCACATACGTCGGGTGTTTGCAAATGGAATATGGAAGCCTAATTGCAGGATTTAGAGAACAAATAAGCATTACCATTTCCATGCAATTATGAAGATATTCTAAGATGCTGGATAGAGTAATGTAGCAGCATGAAGTTAGACTAGATTAAGTTTGTCCTATTGTCTTATCTTACTATCATGTAACTTGGTGATATATAAACCAAGTGTAGCAAGTAGAACAACTGAGTAAGCATTATTTTCATAGAGATATATACAGCTGTATCTGTTAAGAATCTCTTTGTAATTCTGTAAGTTCTCTTGTAAGCAGCTGTGTGCTATTCAAGCATCACAGAGTTCTCAACTTTATATATATCTCTGGTGGATAAGTTTAAATCCACCAGAAAGTTTTAAAGCTTTGTGTTTTATTACTTTGTGTTTTGATCTCTATTCTACTTGCATTCTGCACCTCTTGCAAAATCAAACACTGATATATATATTAAGTAAGAACATTCTTAAAATTAGAAAAAGGAGCCAGAATTATATTCAACCCCCCTTCTATAATTCTTGTTGCATTGTTTGGGAAAAACAACTGGTATCAGAGCAAGCTCTTGAAGTACAAAGAGTGTAAAGATCACCACAATCAGCAAGATGATCAGAAATGATGCAGGAGTGAAAATTCCATTTCTGGACAAAGACAACTATCACCATTGGAAGGTGAAGATGCACCTACATCTTCTTTCTTAAGATGAACCCTATGTGGACTGCATAGAGAAATGTCCTCATGTTCCCATGAGAGCTGCTATAGGAAATGAACCATCAGTTCCAAAGCCTAGACATGAATGGTCTGATCCAGACATTGAACAAGTCAGGAAAGATAAAAAGGCCATGAATATACTGTTTATTGGTGTTGATGGTGATATGTTTGACAATGTCATAAACTGCAAAACAGCTAAAGAGGCTTGGGACATAATTCAAATTATTTGTGATGGTATTGAGCAAGTCAGACAGAACAAGATGTAACTCTTGATTCAGCAATATGAGCATTTTTACTGTGAAGAAAGTGAATCACTCACTGATATATTTAGTAGATTTCAAACGCTACTGAATTCTCTCAAGTTGCATGGAAGGGTCTATCAAATAAAAGACTCAAAACTTAAATTCCTTAGATCTCTGCCAAAGGAATGGAAGCCCATGACATTCCCTTTAAGAAACTCTCAAGATTACAAGGAATTTACCTTAGAAAGACTATATAGAATTCTAAAGACCTATGAGCTTGAAATACAGGAAGATGAAAGGATGGAGAAAGGAAGGAAGAAAGGAGGATCCATTACACTAATTGCTGAGCTAGAGAAGGAAAAGGAGATGAAGGTTGAAGCTGTGGAATCTGCATCAAACTCAAAGGTTTGTGAGAGCAAGGGCAAAGGGATGGTAGCTGAAAATGAAGAACAGTTGAGCCAAGATGACATGGATGATATAGATGAGCATCTAGCATTCTTATCCAGGAGATTTTCCAAGCTCAAATTCAAGAAGAATTTTGGAGCAGCTAAGCCAAACAGAAACATGGTTGATAAATCTAAATTCCAGTGTTTCAAATATGGCTTGGTAGGTCATTTTTCCAGTGAATGTAGAAAGCCTGATTTTGGTAAAAAGAAGTTTGATCCTGTTCATTACAAGAAAAAATATTTTGAGCTGCTCAAACAAAAGGAAAGGGCTTTCATCACATAGGAGAATGACTGAGATGTAGATGGATTGGATGAAGTTGAAGAAATAAGCTATGTCAACCTAGCCCTAATGGCCAAGTCAGATGAAGCAGAAGTTAATTCATCAAGCAATAATGTAATCACCACTAACCTAGCACATGCAACTAAATCTGAGTGCAATGATGCCATCAATGATATGTCTACTGAGCTATATCATTTGCGTGTAACTTTTAAGTCTCTCACTAAGTAAAATGCTAAAATCAAAGAAAACAATTTGTTTTTAAGTGAGAGGAATAATGTGCTTGAGTCTCAATTTATTGAGTTTAAAAAATTGAGAATTGAATATAAAACTGCTAAAGATGAATTAACTGAATCTTTAAAGAAAGAAGAGATTTTAAAGAAGCAGCTTGAACGAGAACAAGAAGTAATTAAGACATGAAAATCATCTAGAGATGTCCATGCTCAAATTACTAAAGTTCAAGGTATAGAATTCTTTTGTGATGTAGCCTGGAAAAAGAGCAAAGAGAAGCTTGATTCCAATCTGGTTGAAGGACTTTCAACAGATATGGATTCGACGGATGATGAAAATTATCCGCCGAATAATCAAAAAAATTATCCGTCGAAAGACAATGAGCCACATCCGTCGAATGTTAGTAAGCCAGTTAGCAAAGCTAAGTTAGCTAAGTTGAATGATAAATATGGATCAGTTTCTAAAAACTTTGTTCCAGGAGAATCAAGTCAAGTGAGAAAAGAAAAGAGAGTTAATGTTGGTCATCTGTCTATCAAGCAATTAAATGACAGATTAGATAAGATTGAGGTTAAAGCAAACTCAAAAAGAAAAAACAACAGAAAGGGGAAGGTAGGAATTAACAAACATAACAACTACACACCTGATAAATATGCTCCAAGAAAAATCCGTGTTAAGTGTGGTAGTGTTAATCATATGTCTGTTAATTGCAAAATTGCTATGCCTACTCCTATATCTGCACCTCCTTCATTTCCCAACATGCCTTCCATATCTATAATTTCTTTGCCTGCACAGAATATGAATGCACAATTTGCTAATATGCCATTTGCACCTAATCCATATTATGATGCATTTAGTATGCCTCAAATGCCATTTAGCATGCCTTACTGGAATAACATGTTTGCACATAGCATGCCTTTTCCTGTTGATCAAAATGTGCATGATAATTCTACTTCAATGAATGGTGTCAAAGGTCCAACTCAAATGACTAAGGATGAATCTGAAATACCCAAGTCAAATGAGGTCAAACCTAAGAAACCAAAGAAAAAGGCTAACAAGGCAGGACCCAAGGAAACTTGGGTACCAAAATCAACTTGATTTGATTTTGATGTGTGCAGGGAAATAGAAAGAATCATTGGTACTTGGATAGTGGGTGCTCAATGCACATGACTGGATATTCTACCCTGCTCACTGGGTTCAAGGAAAGAGCTTGCCCAAGTATCACTTTTGGAGATGACAACAAGGGTTATACTGTGGGATATGGCTTGATTTCAAAGGATAATGTCATCATTGAAGAGGTTGCCCTAGTGGATGGACTCAAGCAGAATCTGTTGAGTATCAGCCAACTTTGTGATAAGGGCAACTCAGTCACTTTCAATTCTGAAGCCTGTGTTGTGACCAATAAGAGAAGCAACAAAGTGGTTCTCACTGGGGTGAGAAAAGGAAATATGTACTTAGCTGATTTCAACTCATCAAATGCAGAATCTGTCACTTGTCTATTTAGCAAGGCAAGTTAAAATGAAAGTTGGCTATGGCACACGAAGCTGTCTCATCTAAACTTCAAGACCATGAATGAGCTATTCAAGAAATATTTGGTTAGAGGTATTCCTCAAGTGGAGTTTTCAAAGGATGGATTATGTGATTCCTGCCAAAAAGGAAAATAGATTAAAGCATCATTTAGAAAGAAGCTTGATTCAACTATTAAAGAACCTTTGTAATTGTTGCACATGGATTTGTTTGGACCAGCCAATGTGTTGTCCATTTCAAAGAAAAGATGTTTCCTAGTAATTGTAGATAATTTCTCAAAGTTCTCTTGGACATTTTTCCTAAAATCCAAAGATGAAGCTAGTGAAATCATCATCAATCACATAAGACAAGTCAACAATCATCTTGATTTTAAAGTAAGAAGAATTAGGAGTGACAATGGAACTAAGTTAAAGAATTCTGTGATGAGATCATTTTATGAAGAGAATGAGATCATGCATGAGTTTTCTGCATCCAGAACTCCACAACAAAATGGAGTGGTGGAAAGAAAGAACATGTCTCTTATTGAAGCTACAAGAACAATGCTGGAAGATTCAAAGTTACCAACATATTTTTGGGCTGAAGCTGTAAATACTGCATGCTACACTCATAATATTTCTTTGGTCAATCAAGCCAAATGCATGACTCCCTACCAGTTGTTCAAGAACAGGAAGCCAACATTAAACTTTTTACATGTATTTGGATGTAAAGGCTATATCTTAAGGAATCAAACTGATCAACATGGAAAGTTTGATGCCAAAGCAGATGAAGAAATTTTTGTTGGATATGCTATTGGAAAAGCATATATAGTCTACAATCTAAGAACAAACATTGTTATGGAATTTGTACATGTTGTGTTTGATGATAAAAAGATTGAAGGACTGCAAGATGGAGATTGCCATGAGAGCCTCAAATTTAATAACGTGGAGATGATTTGTGAAGACAGTGATGATGATAGTTATCAAGAAATAGTGGCTAAGGATAATACAGAAAAGACTACCTCCAATGATAAACAAAATTCAGCATCAGTCGAGTTGCATAATGCATCATCCGTCGGTAGACAATCAGCTTCATCCATCGAGATATAAAGTGCATCATCCGTCAGAACAATGAGAGAAGCTGAGAGTCAAAACAGATCACTTACAGAAAGAACTCCTTCTTCAAATCAAAGATTCATAAACTCAGGGGGAGTTTCTTTAAATCAAAACTCAGTCACATATCAAGACAATGATGAGGCCTCTTCATCTAGAGCTAATATACCACAATAGAGAAAATGGACTAGAGATCTGTCACACCCCCAACTTAACAAACAAAATAAATATAACTATTACAATATTTAAAAGAAAGTAAACATAACTGAATCCAAGATCTTACAGTTTAGGGTTTGGAACAGCCCAACACTACCATCTATTATAACTGATTTTAATATCGAGTCCTCACACAAAACTATCTCTTATTCTACCTGAGCTCGGACATACGCATCGGCGTCACAGGTCTTATGTGTTGTCTGCTTGAATCTAACCATAGCTGCTAGCTATAATATCAGGGTAAAGCAAGGAGTGAGCCAAATGCTCAACAAGTGCTAAACTATATGGTACAAAACATAAATTGAGATATATATAAAAGAATGACAATGCGAAGGCATAACCAATGTTAACCAGAGATAAAACTTTGAGTGATGACATCATTTGCTTGAATCAAAACATTTTCAAAATCATAACTTTAACAAAATCATTTTATGACGCTACGAATTACAGCCGGTGATCAGCCGCGAAGTAATCCCGAACCTCGCTGGGTTCTAGAACATTAATGGGATCCCTAGGCAACTTTTAAACCTACAATATAAGTGTGGAAAGGACTCACATCTCAGTCCAGATCCACTATTCAAAGAAAACATTTATCCCCCTTTGGGACTGAAAATCCATATTTTAACTATTTCAAAAACTGATGTCGATTTATGATAAAATCTCTTAAGTAGTAAACATTTTTATCAAGGGATTATAGATTAACTTGAAACACTAGAAATATGTTACCAAATCTCAGGGCCATGATCCACTAGGATTTACTATATTAGGGTAATTGAGGGGTTTCCATAAACAAGAATTTTGGCAAGGAGATTTAGCAAGGCTATTGGGTAATATGAAAGAGTAATGCCAAACTAGGCTTAAAGCAATGGTTTTCAACAATGTACAAGTACTAGAACATCAAGAAGATAAGCTTCATGAATACTAGGTGTGTTAAGGTATGAAGAATTGATCTTTAGCTCAAGGTAATTCAGGATTGTCGAACTTTAGGGCAAGAAAAAGGGTTATCAAACAATTAAGAACAACCTTAAAGAATATCTGGCTTTTAGGTATCAAAGTACAGTTTCTATTGGGGTTCAAGCATCAGGGTGAGATGTCAATATTTTAGGAATCAATAGCATGTTAATCAAGAGGATCAATCAAATATTATATCAAATCTTTATTTTATCATGGCATCCCAATTACTTTGATATACTAGCGTGATACGACTTTTGATCTACTTGCAATATGTACTTGAGGTTTCATGGCATTTCTATATAATATAACCGCATCAATATATATGAACTAATTATTACACATTTGCAGTGAATACAAAAGACAGGTTGAATCACTTGCCTTGAGAAAGGCTGGTCTGGTCTGGCTGGTAGGAGCAACTGGAAGCTTTACTCGACTTTATGGCAAGTTGACCCTCGTCTCGAGATCCTACATAAATAATAATAACCTCATTATAATATATTCTCCCCAACTTAACCTATTTACAACCCGAAATTAAACACAAATGGCACTTAGGCCTATATGCACTCAATTTATAATCATCTTATATATACCATAGTCCACGTAGCCACATATACTCACATATCATATTTTAATATCAAATAATATTACACACACCAAAATGCAACACTAGGCTTGGATGATCTCGATCCACAACTTAAGTCACTTGGTCGCTAAACTAGACAAAGTCTCCAAATTTTGGCTTCCTAACTCGATGTGCCTTTACTAAACTATCCAAAACCTATTGACCCTTACTTGGGCCTTTAACTCTAATGGCTTTATACCATCTTTCAACCATAATGATCAACCTAGGTCTCACTCATAAGTGCTCTAAAACTATGTGTTAAGTGAAAGTGCTCACTGGAGTAAATTTCAGAATGACATCTATGGTTTCTTGAGTGCATTAGACACTCTTAAACTACAAGTTTACCTCCAAAACTTCTACACTAGACTCTTCTGACCATAAGGCATCTCCCAAACTTGATGTGGCTCAAGGGCCTAGCTTGGGCCTCCTTGGGCCTAAGCTTAAAATCCATGGTTCCCCTATTTTTCTGGGCAGAAAACGCCCTGACTTGAACTAACTTGTGACACATGGTTCTAACTCAAATCCTATGAAATATGGTTGGAAAAACTCCTCTAACACTCCCTCGAACTAAGGCCCAACAGGGTCTAATGAGGGCCTACCCATGACATGGTCAAAACTTCCTATTTCTAAGTTGCAACAAAACTGTCCCCTGCTGGACAGATTTTGTGATTCCACTTGTGCACCTAACCAAACGACTTGTAAACCTCCAAAAAACACCTAAAACCTTTATATACTCCTAATGCTAGCTTCTGGTGGCTTGGGCGTCAAAGTGCACAACAATGACATGGTCAAAACTCACTCTAAACCTCAGGGTACCAAACTGATTTTCTGCAGAAACTAAGACTCTCCTTTTTCCAAGGTTCTCACTTAACAAACTCAACCACCAACAACCCAAATACCCAAACCATGACTTAACTATGGTGATCTACTGAACTAACTCCCTTACACTCAAAATAGGCTTAGTGGAGACCATCCTTACTTAGGGTGCAACATAACAAAACAAAGGAAATCACATTACACAAATTACAAGTCATCATGTTTCCAAGTACAACAATTTTAACCTTCATGATAAATATAAATGAAATAACATCATATTTTAAGAAGCACCATTCTTAATTAATATCTTAACCTAACCAACATTAAGGTTCACTAACAAAATAACCATCCGAATGATCAAGAACTTCCAAAATTTTCAAGAGTAATCTACATGCATGTATGACTTCGAGTCTTACAAACCAAAACAACATGCTTTCCAAATAAATTTTCATTTTAATTCAACATGCAAGCCTATCATGGATTATATCTAAATGACCACCTAGCATGCAAAGGTTTTTACCAAGATTTCACTAAGATTTTCATGTTATTATCACAAAAACACATAAAATGAAACAAAGCAACCAAAGCACCATCCATTCGGCTCCTATCAAGTCATGGCCGAATGGATTAGGGTGAAAACAACAATTGCATGAGTGTAGCATACTCATGTCTAGCCATTCTCAACCCTTTGATATTATAACTCATGGTGAAAGACTTGAATTCACAAGAATCAAGGATATTCACTTGGAGTTTTAACAAAAACACCACCATGCAAGGTCAACACATAAGTTTTCTACTCTAAACTCTTAAGATATACAAGAACAATATGTAGGGAGTAAGATTACTTGATTATAGGATGATTTTTTGAGTGAAGAAATGAAGAAAGAAGGGGATGGGGCTCAGTTTTTGGAATTGCCGAGAGGGGAGGGGGAGAAAGCCGAGAGGGAGGGGGAGGAAGAAGAGGAGAGTGAAGTGGTGGGGTGAAGTGAAGTGGTGATCACTTTCTTGATTTATTTTTATGTCTTGATTTGACTATAATGTGAGTGGGTTTGAGAAATGATAAGGGTATCCTTCTAGCTAGAGTTAGGCTATCTTGCATGCAAGGTCAAGGAGGTAATTTGACTAATAATTCATGAGTTAGTGGGTTTGGAAATATCCTCTTTGTCCTTGAAAAGAATGGAAGGGTGGTTTGCATGCAAGGGCATACATGTAATTTTCTAATTATCACAACTAAAATTATAAAGATTTATTTTTATAAAATAGAATACAAGTTCAAAAATTATAAAATTTATACCATAAAATAACTTGGATTTTTAGAAATTTTATAAAACCACTTTTGAAATTTGTGATCAAAATAACTTTTAAAAAGGAAATTTATTCAAGGTTTAGAATATTTCTTATAAATAAAAAATAAAAGAAATAAATAAACTTTTGCTTTGAAAAATCATATACCACATAAAGCAAATTTAGGACGCAAAAATTTTCATTCACACAAGCGTACAATAATTGAATATATTAGCATTCGGCTTTAAAATTGCACCAAATTCATAAATAATATTACACGAAAATACAGGTTGTAACAAGATCACCCTTTTGAGCTCATTATTGGTGATGCATCTTTTAGAGTTCAAAGAAGGAAAGCAACTCAAGAAGAATGTCTATATAACAGCTTTCTCCCAAAGGAAGAACCAAAGAAGGTAGAAGAAGCTCTGTTGGATCCTGATTGGGTTCTAGCTATGCCAGAGGAGCTAAACTAATTTGAAAGGAACAAGGTATGGAAGCTGGTACCCAAGCCTAAATGAAAGAATCCAATTGACACTAAGTGGGTGTGGCGCCCTCCAAACCCGGGTCAAAAGTTTGGGGTCCACACACACACCTTATTTATAACCTGCTTATAACAATAATAAAGATAATAATAATATGCAGTGACCCTACTTATCAACTACCATGGATCGCAACAGGTTGAAGTATGCACACAAGCCAAACACACTATTATATTACATACCGATCAAATCCCAACCATTCAAACTCAACTGAGTATTAAACATTAATACAAACTTAAATTATTCCAAAAGAAGCCTACTAGCTTAGCTTCCTCAACCTTAATCCCTAGCTCTCGCGCTGGACTGGGGATCCTTGCTACCAATTGGTTCCTTTTTAACTGGAAAGAATATAAACAACATCGCACAAATGAGCTAACTAGCTCAGCAAGTCACAATGACAAAACTGAGAATAATGATCATCAAGTGAATATGGTTATGATATCAAGTGAACAATAGATTATGATTTAGAATTGGATATTATACTTTTATTTTAAAAACCAAGGTTAGGCTGCTTATCAGTCACGCACTAACCCCGAGCAAAGCATACAACATTGCTCTAACTACTGGATCCAAGGCACACATTGGCCTAACTTGACCATTATATGGTCTGACCATGAATCTGGTCCACAATTTTATAAAAATAATCCAATTGTAACATAATAATAGAATAAACAATAATAAACAATAACCAGAATCATTAACAACAATGAGTGCTTAACAATGAAAGGGTTTCAATCCTTGTACGGATCAATAAGGTAATTTCAAAGCTTAGATGCTGGGTAATGAAAGATTTGGATAACAAAGGAATCAACATTTCAGGGTTTCAAAGGTTTGGGCTTTCAAAGCATAAGATATAATGGGTTGAGTATATAAGTAATTCAATTCAGTGTTTGGTATTTAGTTTGTATGTATTTGTGGAGTAGTATCGTAGATTTGTGGTTCGTGTTTAGGTATACAATGATCAATGGCTTAGAAGAATAAGGTTTACGGCTCAAGAACAATAATTGGAATCAGGGTTTAGGTTTCAGTGCTTCAAAGCACTTGCAATATCAACAGGACTATCAAGTACTACAATATCTTGAGAAAGTTCAGAACACTTGCCTGGTATTAGCTTACTATCCTGCACTCGCTTCCAATCACAATCGTCTTACTCCTCAACTACCTGTTTCCCTTTTCTACGTCTTGCCTCTTCTGCTCACATATCATAAGCATCTATCAATAATCAACTCAAACGATTCTATTCAACACATACTTCTATCTACCCTTCGTTTCACCCAAACCCGATTAACGGATTGAAAGTTATGCAATAATCAAGTAAACGCCGAATATATAGACTGATAGTCAATCAACAAGTCACGTATAACACATAATACATCACGTAGTCAATGATATATCATTTATAAAGAAGTCTCGGATCATAAATAGGCTTTCGGTTATTTAAAATGATTTTTAAAACATTTTTCGGAATTAAAACGGGTCGGATCAATTTCGGGTTAATAAACAGGGTTAAATTGGCCAATTATGGCTTCGAAACAATTTTATAATAATTATCGAGCCTTGGAAATAATTTAGAATAATATTTTAAAGCTCGAAACTATTTTTCAGAATTTTTAAATCATTTTTAAATAATTAAATCTAATTACATAATTAATTAAAATCAATTAATAATTAATTTAATCAATTAATTTTCGAATTAATTGACCAATTAATCAATTAAAAATTAACTGAAATTAATTAACTAATTAATTCAGATTTATTTTTGAATTAAAAAATAATTTTCGGAATTAAAATAATAATTTTTGGAATTTTTAGAAATTAAAGACGAATTTTTATAATAAAAAATAAATAGGAAATATGATTTTTAAATATTTTTAAAACAGGAATCCAATTTTTGCAAAGTCTGGAAACTTCAGGGACCAAACTGCATCGTTTTCAAAACTATAGGTACTAAACTGTAATTTTCCAGCCCCGTCGCCGGAAAATACACGGGTGGCTGGAGAACACGATTCCGGCCTCCTCACCTTACTACAAGCTCCAGATCACATCTGTACTTCACAAGGAACACAACCATGCCATCAATTTATTCTAATCATCCCGGAGTTGGCCGGAAAATAACCAAGAAACTCGCCGGTTTCCGGCGAGTTCGACGAAAACTTTAAAACCTAACTCCCTCTTCTACAGACCTTGGTGTTTTATGAAACTTATACGACTAGATTGCAAATTTCACAGCGAATACAATCCACTATACCACAACATCAATCTATTCCAGAATAAGAAACCCCCAAATTTCAATTAAGAACATTCATACGGGTTATAAACCCTAATTTTGAAATTCGAAAATCAAACTCAAATTTGAACATGTTATTGAACTCCAAATCAGACGTATAATATATCAAAATCATCAGGAAAACAAGCTCTATAACATGCAATCATCAAATCATACAAACAATCATCCGAACAAAAATTCATATTTTTCATAAAAAGAATTCAAAAATAAATAAATTTCTAGAAATTAAACCTTTGATTCTGCAGTTCTGAAACTTGTATAATCTGATAGCACTCTTCAAAACCTCCGTTTTGGTTACTAGAGCTTTCCGAGCAGATTTCAATAACACCTCCAAATAGTAGTTTGATTCTTGGAACAGTTCATGAATATATGATTTTTCTTTGTAAAATTATATAATTATCTGTCTGCAAATGATTTTGATATGAAATAAAATACGGTAAAAGGCTATTTATATTTACGGAAAATTAGTATCCCGTTGGATCATTCCGGATATAAAATGGTACGTTTATTTGTAAAAACTGATCCAAACGGTATCGGTTTTGGAGATAATTATCCAAATCAGTACAATTTGTAATGCGGTCTTGGTCTCAGCGCCTGGTTACACGTATTACAAAGTGATAATTGTGATAGTTTAATAAAAAGCTCCCGTTTATCGAAAATACAAGTTTTATTGATTTACCGAAACGAATATTGTATCGAAAATATTGCGCCGGGACTCGCGCAAGACAAACCGTACGCCGGATCGAAAAAGTCGAAACATGGAAAATGCTCGGAATATTACAATAGGTTAGGAAGGAGTTCTCGGAAGAGTTTCGGGTTCCAAAAACATAACAACGGGTGATGTCGATTGGTTCCCGTTTTTATAAAATAGATTTTAAATACTCGGAAAAAGATTTTATAAATTTCATATGATTCTTATAAATTCATAAATCAATATAAAAATAATTAGGAAGATATAAAAATTATCTTTATTTTATTTTGGACATATAAAAATTAAAATACTCAATTAATATTATTTTTGAATATCCAAATACAAATAACACTTAACAATTAATTTACAGAATAGATACTAAACACACATAATAATTATTTAATTAGCAAAAATAATTACACGATATATCCCGGATATTACAGTGGATATTCAGAAACAAGATGGATGAAAATGGCGTAGTTGTCAGGAACAAAGCTAGATTGCTTACTAAGAGCTACTGTCAACAAGAAGGAATAGATTTTGATGAAACTTTTGCTCCTGTTGCAAGACTTGAAGCCATCAGAATTTTCTTAGCCTATGCAGCCCATGCCAATTTCAAAGTCTATCAAATGAATGTCAAAAGTGCCTTTCAGAATGGAGATTTGGAGGAGGAAGTCTATGTCAGTCAGCCTCCTGGTTTTGAAGATCCAAATTTTCCAGAATATGTCTACTATCTTTTGAAAGCACTTTATGGATTAAAGCAAGCACCTAGAGCCTGGTATGATACTTTGTCAAAGTTTTTCTTAGAAAATCACTTCACAAGAGGTACTGCTGACAAAACTTTATTCTTTAGAAATGTAAATGGCTCCAGTATACTTGTTCAAATTTATGTAAATGATATTATATTTGGCTCTACAGATGAAAAACTTTACAAAAAGTTTGCCAAATTAATGCAAAGTAAGTATGAAATGAGCATGATGGGAGAACTAACTTATTTTCTTGGTTTACAAGTTAAGCAAGTTACTGATGGAATATTCATTAGTCAAACCAAATATATTTATGATCTTTTAAAGAAGTTTGATCTAATGGATTGCACATCTGCAAAAAATCCCATGGCCACTGCAACTAATCTTGAATTAAACACTACTGAAAAGTCTGTGGATATTTCAAGCTATAAAGACATGGTTGACTCACTTTTGTATTTAACAGCTAGTAGGCCAGATATATTACTTTCTACTTGTCTTTGTGCTAGATTTCAGGCTGATCCTAGAGAATCTCATTTAATAGCTATAAAGAGAATTTTCAGATATCTCAGGGGAACGCCAAAACTTGGCAATTGGTATCCTAGAGATTCTGGTTTTGATCTAACTGGTTATTCAGATGCAGATTATGCAGGTTGTAAAATTGATAGAAAAAGTACAACAAGAACCTACCAATTTCTAGGAAACAAGCTAGTATCCTGGTTCAGTAAAAAGCAAAATTCAGTTTCTACTTCTACAACTGAAGCTGAGTATATTGCTGCTGGGAGTTGTTGTGCACAGATTCTATGGATATAAAACCAACTATTAGACTATGGTCTGCAAGTGGACAGAATTGCTATTTTCTGTGATAACACAAGTGCAATTTCCATCACTGAAAATCCAGTACAATATTTAAGAACAAGGCACATAGACATCAAGTACCACTTTATTAGGGAACATGTGATGAATGGTATTGTGGAACTTCATTTTGTTCCAAGTGAGAAGCAGCTTGCAGATATCTTTACCAAGCCACTTGATGAATCCACCTTTACTAGGTTGGTAAGTGAGTTAGATATGCTTAATTACTCTTAAAATCATTTCTGATAATTTTGCAAGCTGAAATGCAGCCAGAAACTTAATTGATTTTTCTGTTTTAGATGAAATTTTGGCTAAGTCAAAAATTTCATCTCGACGGATGTTCATTATCAATTTGATCATTCGTCGAAATAGAATAGTTTGGTAAAAATCAAATACTTTTCTGGATTATTTTAAACCCGACAGATAATTGCTTTATTCTCATCCGTCGAATTGTCTACATCTTAGCCGTTAAATTCCTAAACATTATCCATTGGATATATTTACATTCTGTAAGTATATCACGACAGATAATTGACAGAATTTTGACAGTTTATTTTACTTTTAAACGGCTATTTTGGGAAATTCTCATTGGGTCTTTAATTTTTACCTTTAATTTTTATCCCATTTTATCTGAGAATACATAAAAGCCTTACTTAAAGTTTATTTTAGCTTTTATCTTTTTCTATTGCAATTAACTGCTCTCTTCTTCTTTAAAGCAAAATTCTCTTTCTCTCTGCAAATTTCCTTGCTTTAACAATGGCACCAGTAGTAAAGATCATGTCTCAGTCAGGATACATATATGAGAAGAACAACTTTGTAGCACTAGTGAACAAAGAGATTCCAGCATCTGAGGATTATCACAAAATGATGGATTTTGTGAAGGGATGCAAGCTTAGTTATACCATGATGGAATCACCCACAATCTACTGTGAAGTTGTGGAAGATATGTGGACTACTGCTGTATATCATTCTAATGACAAAACCATCACCCTCTCCATTAAAGGTAAATAACATTACATTAACAGTGATATTATTAAAGCATGCTTTAAAATTCCTAATAACACTACTACTAAGCCACACACAGATGCTGATATAGTTAATTTGTTTAATTCTATGGGCTATGCATTTCCTACCACTAAGTTAAGTTAAATTAGGAGGCTAGGTCTTAGGAAAGAGTGGAGTTATCCGTGTGATGTAGTTACCAAGGTGTTTTCTGGTAAAATAAGTAACTTTGATTCTGTCAACACTACAATGCTTAACATGCTTCTTACTGATAAGTACTACAGTTTCAGTGATGCCATCATGTTTGAGTTAGGATACAAGTTAGGGGAGATCAAAAAGAGATCTAAAAATGTTTATTATGCTAGATTTTTCATGATTATTGCTAACCATATTTGTGAGAATCTTGTCATTGAGAACCCAACCAACAAACTGAATTGTTGGGTTTAAGAAAGAAGAGTAATTGCAGATTTAAACAGGGCTGATCATCACAAGGAAGTACCCCTTGTTTATTTGCCTATCATGGATGGCCCTCAGGTAAGTGAGGTAAATTCTTCTGTCTCTATTCCACTTACCTCCCAAATTTCTTTGCCATTGACTGTGGCTATGACATCTGTGTCAATGACCCAACAAATGCCTACCCAAGCCACAAAATCCAAAGTTTAAAATCAAAATCAAAGAAACCACACTCTGGTGTCTATTAAAAGATGCCAATTTCAAAATCTACCAAAACCAAAGAGGGGAGTTTGAAGGGTGGTAAGGTTGGTGAAGGACATGGTCAACCCTAAGAATAAGGATGGAGAGGTGAGTGTACCCAAACCAAGCCACACCACAGTTTCCCAACAAACCGTGGTGCTTAATAAGGAAATTAGCACATCTCTAGTTTTATCCTCCCAAAAGGATGCTACTATTTAAACAAGCTCCCAACCAGGAGCACAGACCAAAAGGGTTAGGGACACTGATTCACCCCAAATTTATACAAAAAATAAGAAAGCTAGAAAACTTGGGGATGTACAGGGATCACACATAATGCAAACTGCAGCTAAAGACTCAGTCACTACACCATCTCAAATTTAGTTTGATGTGGCTCCAATAAATGTGGAGTCACAGCCAAAATCTTTAACAATTGAAGCACCAATCACACAAAACTCTCCCACCAATTCTCTGGATGTTAATATTATACACACATCAATCCCTGATTCTCCTTCTTTAACTCTGTTGGAAAAGATAAAATTCAGTATAAGTGAGCATCATCTTCTAGATGATTTGTTGGCTCACTTGCCAATTCTTTCAGTAACTGTTGAGACTTCTGTGCTTAAATTATCATCAATCTGCACAGAGTCCACAATAGCTTCAACTCCAATTCTATCACTTCCTCTATTCCGATGGATATTGTTCATCCGTCGGCTAGTGATTGTATCCCGATGGATGTGCCTAACAATAGTCATCCGTCGGCTATCCTAACTACTACCCGGATGGATGTTCCTCATCCGTTGGCACTCTTCACACAAGCTGATTTTTCAACTATTGTTACAAGTGTAGATGAGTTAGTAGTTGTACAATCACTCCAAGGTTTGAGGGAAGGGAGTGAACAGAGTGAGAGGCTGAGTTGCTCTCAGGCAAAAGGAGAGGAAATGAGAGAAAATATGCAGGTTATTTCTTCCAGCCTGACAAAAGTGAGTGAGGGGAGTCCCACCTTAGTAGGTGAAGGTGAGGGTGTGAGGATGGTGAGCCAAGCGGAGCCCTTGATGTAAAAAGAGAGAAAATGAGAGAAAAGCAGGTACAGGAGAGATAAGGATGGAATCCATTGCTAATGAGTCAATGAATGTGAGTGATGCAGAAAAAGAGAAACTATTTCAGCAAGAATATCAAGTTGTAATAGATTCTATCTCTTTGGATGCTGAGACATTTACTCATCCTATTATAGCATATCAAATTTTGGCTGGACAGGGAAATGGGGAGGCTGAGAAGCTACTAAACTTGGTGCATACTACAGCTTCAATGCAGAGGGCTAAAAATGCCATCACAGTCATGCCAGCCCCAGCTAGTGATGATGTTGACTATGGAACTGGTGGTTCTGAAGATCTTTTTGGGGATGAAGATGGTGATAAAGAAGAGTTTATGGACATAGGGGGAGAAGCAGGCCCTAACTCCAGTTCAAACACTCCACCTTGGGTGTTTTCCAAGGAATGTGATGAGCAACACTTCAAGTCTACCCTCTTCCACATCATTCAACAAACACAAATAGCTCTTCAAGCCACCACCAATGCACACACCAAGAAATTTCTACTAGCACATCTCAACTCTCTCCAACTGCACAAAATCCAGTCTCTTCAATATAATCAGGATGTCACTGCCATTAAAACTGAAATAGATCAAGTCAAGCTGGCTGTTTCTAACAGATTGGATTCCAAGTTTCCAAACACAACCATGCTTGACATACAGAGACAACTCAGGAAAAATACTGATCTAACTATGAAGGTAGACTCCCTGGATACAAGATTAAAAGCCGTGGAAGCTTCTCTCACTGCAATTCATTTACATCAAGCTCAACAAACTCAGTTGCTTCAAAAGATGGTGGCTGCACAGACTTCTACCTCTACTCAACTTGATGCTAACAAAAAGGGGGAGAGAGACTCAATTGATCAAGTTAGCCAAGAGGAGCAAACAAGTGATGGGGAGAATGTGCTAAATATACAAGTCAATCAAGTAATGGTTCCAGAAATTACTTTTACTAAGCCACCAGTCTAGGACAATATTGATCTGATCCAGATAGCAGCTAATAAGTTGAATTCAAAGTCAAATTTTACAAAGCTTGATGTTGCAGCAGCTGAAAAGGAATTATATGATAAATGGAAGAAGATTGATGAAGCAATTCAGCAGAAATTTGGTCCCATTGAGAAACCTAACAAGATCTTTCATCACTTCTCTCAAGTCAAGCAAATTACTATGGATGAAATGAGTCTAGGAAATATGGAAAAGGACCAACCTTCATGCATAAAGTCTCCAAAAGCCAACATGGTTTTGAAGTCCAAAAGAAATTATCCAAAGTCATCTGACAAAAATCCCTTGGATCTTATGTTTGAGATTCCAAAGCCAGATGAAAAGAAGCTGTTGGCAAGGTCCATTGCATTCTTCAAAGATCCAACTGACTCATTATAAAAGAAAAGAATTGCCAAAATCTACATGAATGGGAAAGAAATCTGTGTGGTGCCTGGACACCCTCAGTTTGCAGAAGCTAAAAAGGAAGAAAAACAAAGAATCAAGCAAGAAAAGAAGCAAGTTGCTTTAGAGGCTAAGAAACTCAAATAGAAGAAAGAGCAAGCTGTTATAGTAGCCAAGCTTCAAGCTGTGAAAACTGCAACTGAGATTTCTGAGAAACAACCAGTAGTAGCTGAAGATCGGGATCAGAAAATGCATAAGGAACCTCAATAAAAAAGGAATTTCAGATACAAGCTCCCATCCAAAAGAAGATTGGATTTCAATGATGAGGAGATGGAAGATTACATTCCCAACCAGTCTACATCTACAACTCAAACAATTAAGCCCTCAGTGGTACATGAGGAATCTAAGGTGGATCCTATAAAGAATTTTCATGGTGAGCCCATAGTTCCCAAGGATGAGCCAATAGACTGGGAAAGTATGCCTATTTCTGAGCTTAATCTACCAATCTTCAACAAGCTAAAGAAGAGAAAGACAAGAGCAATCAAGAAGGTCAAGCATGTGAAACTCAAAACCAAAACCTTAATCAAAGCTAAACTAACTATCAACAAGGGAGATCTTCTATACATCGGTGATATCAAGGAATTTTCAGACATCAATCTCTACATGGATGAACTAGAAGAATTGAGAGCAATTGATGCTCATAGGAATCTCCCTGAAAGACTGGTGTTCAAATACAAGGATGGGAAAGAGTTCACATGGCCCCTTCACAGAATTCTTCAAGAAAGTTGTGTTGTTTTAATAAAAATCTTCTCATCCTTCAAGAAAATTTTTGGATTCAATGTGACAGCCAAGAAATTAGTTCTAAAGAAGATAGAAGAACTCAGGAGTAGAAAAGCCTCAAATGCACTTCCAAGAACTCTATATATTCCCTTTACAGGAAATACAGTGCACTTGAGGCCTTACTGGCTGATGAAATTCATGGATGACAAAGGTGTTTGAAGATTCTTCAGATTGGAGGACCAATTGAGCATCTCAAGCAGTGAGACTCTATTGGAAATGCAAGAAAAATTGGATCTATCAAATGCTGAAGAATTTGAATTTCATAGATAACTCCAAAATCAAATAGAAGAAAACAACTGGAAGCTTGGGAAAAAATCAAGACAATCAAGGGAATAGAAAACATCTACTCAGACTAGAGGAGCACCTTGATAATGATTATAAGAACTCTTTGTACACTTTACTTTATTCAATTTTTAAATAAACTATAGCACTTACAAGTTTTATCTACCATAATTCTATCTGTACATTTAGGGTGTTTTGTTATCATCAAGTTTCTCTTAATTTATTGCTACAATTCCAGTAGACATAAATTGGGGGAGATTATTAGGAATATGTTATGAATTTTATGATAAATTGGAAAAAACACCTTAGTAGATTTTAACTTAGTGTTTTGGTAGCTCTCGATGGATGTTCTAATATAGTCCCGATGGATGATCTTTATAGTCCCGACGGATTACAATTTGACATCCATCGAGAGTGTAGCTTATGTAACAATAAGTATTGTAACACATTTCTGCTAACAACAATGTTTTAGTTGAGTAGACACTGTAGGATTCTTTAAGTCATGTTGACTACTAAATTGATATGTAGAATAGGTTGGCTAATTGTAAATATAAGATGTCTTGTAATTTTGCATAAATGAAATAGAATCAAGTGACAGAATGACCCCCGACGGATGATCTACAAAGACTCCCGACAGATAATCATCAAGGGTCCCGACAAATGATCAACACAGTCCCGACGGATGATAATATTCAAATTAGCAGTTGACAGTGACAACACAGTCACATGCGTCGGGTGTTTGTAAATGGAATGTGGCAGCCTAATTGCAGGATTTAGAGAACAAAGAAGCATTACCATTTCAATGCAATTATGAAGATATTCAAAGATGTTGGATAGAGTAATGTAGCAGCATGAAGTTGGACTAGATTAAGTTTGTCCTATTGTCTTGTCTTACTATCATGTAACTTGGTGATATATAAACCAAGTGTAGCAAGTAGAACAACTAACCGAGTAAGCCTTATTTTCAGAGAGATATATAAAGTTGTATCTGTTAAGAATCTCTTTGAAATTCTCTAAGTTCTCTTGTAAGCAGCTATGTGCTATTCAAGCATCACAGAGTTCTCAACTTTATATATATATTTGGTGGATAAGTTCAAATCCACTAGAAAGTTTTAAAGCTTTGTGTTTTATTACGTTATGTTTTGATCTCTATTCTACTTTCATTCTGCACTTCTTGCAAAATCAAACACTGCTATATATTAAGTAAGAACATTCTTAAAATTAGAAAAAGGAGCCAGAATTACATTCAACCCCCCTTCTGTAATTCTTGTTGCATTGTTTGGGAATAACAGTGAGAGAAGGGTAGATTGGTAAATTCCCATTTCCACTAACTTGTGAGTACAAAAGATGAGACAAGTGCTTGTCATTTCCATCACCACTTTATTCATTTCATTTCTTCCATCTCTCCCCTTTCTCCTTCTTCACTCTCGACTCTCTCTCCCTCTCTTTTTCTCCCTCTCTCTCACCGAGCTCTTTCTCTCACTCTCTCTCTTACATGCAACACCTTATCCTACTTAAAATTCAAAGATCTTGCCATTGATCTTCACCATTTCTATCTTCTCTCTATATATATATATATATCCTTTGTATGTAAGTATTCAAGAAGGTGTTTACATCAACTTCTCTTGATTACATCTAAGAAAACACAATTTCTTAGTGATCATAGGAGAATATAGTACACTAAAATATGTGTTCTCTTTGGTTTTTTTTTATGATGGTTTGAACTTTTGCTACGAAAAAGGGGTTTTTGATTTTCGAATGGATTTTGTATGATAATCTATGACTTGCTTATTTGTTTTTGTGTTGAATTCGATATTGATTGCAAATCTTTGTTTTTAAGTTAGTTTCATTGTATGCATGTAAGGTTTTAATATACCCAAGTTGTGTTTTATTTGATTTGGAAAGAAAATGAGTTGAATGATTAAGTTATGGGTTAAAGTGAGTTGGGTTTATGATTTAAAGATTTACATGTCAATATTTATTTATGCATGTGTGTTTTTTTGAAAAACCTGAATGGGTCTTGAATTTAAAAAGGGGTTAAGTTAATTTTGTGGGCTTATATGCTAATTACTTTAGTTACTATTGATAATCGAAATGAATACTTGGTTGCATGTGTAAATTAAATCTTGCATGTCGAAATAAGTGGTTGCATGCTAGTGGTAAAGGTGATTATAGGGTTTACGAGATTATTGGCTAAGTTAAGAATTAAAAGGATGATTGATATGTGTAATTGGATATAAGTAAGTTAGTATTTTGGTTCGGTTTATTCAAAAGAAAAGGGTTCAAGGATTGTTCTTGTTAGAAATTGATTTAAGATAGTATTAATTCTTAAATTTAACCGTGCATGTTAAAATTTGATAATTGCATGTAAGATTAATTGATTGCATGTGGATTTATTGATTTGGTTTTATTTGGTTGGTTCAAATTTTTGAATCAAAAGGAAAGAAATAAGTTGTTTTGTGTCAAGTCATGCGAATTGTGATTGTTTGCTAAGTATAGATCTTAAAGTGTAAAGATATATGCTACTAAGTGCTATGTGAGGATTTGTGATTGATTGCTTAAGTATAAGCTTGGTTTAGAAAGGTATATTATGTTATGAGTGTATCATAATGCGTGTTATGTATTTAAGGTCGAATATATGCTTTCAGGGTTATCGCATTAAAGGGAAATCATTGGACGTTCTGAGAAACGTCGGGTATCGAGGAAGTTACTAATTAGGGATTGTTGTTTCCGATTGTAAATTCGGATAGTGGAGGCATTCAGGCTAGGAAAGGAAAAGCGATCTTAGGTGGAAGTAAATCAACTTCCGTTAATCAGAAAAGCGATTTGAGGCAAGTAACTCTGCCTTTACTTTGATTTGATTAGAGAGAGGATATTGTGATGCCTTGATAAAGTAGAGAATTGATACAATGCTTTGGTGATCCTTATGATTAACCTACTGTTGATTCCCGAGAAATACTGATATTGTTCCTTGAGATTTTGATTCAATTCATGTTCGAGCCTCAATAGAAACCTTATTCTCTTGATATTTAATACCTTACCTTTGTTTCTTGATAACCTTATGAATCCCGGTTTCAAAGATTGCTTTGTAAACTTTCTCACGTAATAGTTTGATTCTTCGATAATCTATATATCTTGTCGTGTATTGATCGTTGGTACTATTTCGATTCCCAAGCTAGTATATCTTGTTATCATTTGATCAAGTCCTTGATATTGACTTTTATTTCCTTTGATTTGTTCATTTCTTTCGAATCTTGAATTGAACTTAAGAATAATTTTCGAATTGAAAGAGTCCGAATGATTTCATATTCTTGGTAATGTTAAAATGAACTTAATCAACCTTTCTTTCTTCCAAAGGTTTTCCAAATGAATTCCTGACGGGATAGAGACATAAGAGACTAGTGGGACTAGTCCAGTCATGTAAGAGGCTAGCGGGACTAGTCTAGTTTAAGGATGAAATTATGCCATAGGTACCATAATGACCAGATGAAGGTCGGTACGGGCTGATCACCCGTATTATATATAAAAAAGATAAGAATTCCAGTCAAGGGTTCCCTATTGTTTTATAAAAGAATAAACGATTACATTCCTTTTGCAATTGCTTACTTGTATTGAAATAAATTAAAATGAGTTAAATTGTGACTTCATTTGAATTATACATTTTGAGAACCCTAATTCATATCATTGATATCATTATTTCTGATATTGAGATTGATTTCCAAAGATTGAATCGTAACTCTCTTGTCAATTGAGAGACTCATTGAAATCCTGCTTTTGATTCGTATCATTGATACTTCTAAGATTGAGATTGATTTCCAAAGATTGAATCGTAACTCTCTTGTCAATTGAGAGACTCATTGAAATCCTGCTTTTGATTCGTATCATTGATACTTCTAAGATTGAGATTGATTTCCAAAGATTGAATCGTAACACTCTTGTCAATTGAGAGACTCATTGAAATCCTACTTTGGATTCGTATCATTGATATTTCTAAGATTGAGATTGATTTTCAAAGATTGAATCGTAACTCTCTTGTCAACTGAAAGACTTGTTGAAATCATATTTCTGATTTGTGATGAATGTCGGTTTCACCTTCTCTTAGACCTTGAATCTCGAAAGCCCGAACCTTTCCTCGTTAGCGTTGCTCAACCAAAGATAGAAATCTGCCACCTAGAGGTAGAAAGTAGAAAGCCTCAGAACTTTGTTTTGATACAGATAATTATTGCATTATAGAGCTGTCATTTAGTTACTTGCTGAGATATTTATGCTCATATGTTTTGTGTTGATTTAATCATGGCAGTTAAGCAAGATGATGGCCAGTTTTAGGTGCACTGCTTGTAAGAGCGTACCCGGTGGCCTTTATCGAGTTGTAGGCTTCCAGATGCCAGTGCAGGTAATTACAGGATGTGTGAGCATGCGCGTAGTTGGAAGGCTTTGTAAAAGATACAATGGGTTATCTGTCGGTTCCATGTCGGAATCGATCATATTTGAATTTAATATTATTTTGGGTTGTAATATATATTATCTGGTTGGTAGTTGTAATCTTGTCTCAAACTTAATCCTGTTTAGATCCTGTTATTGTTTAATCGGGGTTTTATGTCTTAATTATTGATAGTATAATGGTGTGTGGGTCCTTATTTTCTAACCCCGAGATTGAGGGCGTCACAGAAAAGATCATCCACAAGATCTAGTATAGCATTAGATACATGAGTTTCTTTACCATCATTAGATTCTTCAAAAGCAGCTGGATCTTACATTAATTGTTGAACTTTATCACCTATAATGGTGTGTGGGTCCTCATTTTCTAACCCCGAGATTGAGGGCGTCACAGAAAAGATCATCCTCAAGATCTAGTATAACATTAGATACATGAGTTTCTTTACCATCATTAGATTCTTCAAAAGCAGTTGGAGCTTGCATTAATTATTGAACTTTATCACCAGCTTCGACAGGTAGAATAGAATGAGAAATTGGTGAAGTATATGATCCAGTAACTTCAGAAGCTTCCACACCTACAACAGTTAACTCCACATCTTCAAGTATTGTAGATAAATGAATTGGAGCTTCAAGATTAACTTTCAGGAGCTCAGATCCTGTAGAATGTTGTGGTGATTCTGAAATGAATGAAACTTGATGAATGGATTGTTGTACTACTACATCTTCTAAAATAACAGGGATTTCCTCAAGTGATGGAAAAGTAGAGTAAATGGAATATTTTTCAACAAAAACATGGATTATCTCATGTGGTGGAATAGTAGAATGTATGGACCGCAAGAAAGTATCAATACCTAGACTTGCAGGGAGATTAATAACCTTTGGTATATTAGAGTTTTCTTCCTGAGATTCAACAGACTGCAGTTCAACATCTGTTCCTTTAGCACTCTGAGCATCTGCAAATATATAGCAAATAAAACCTAATCTCTCTATTCTTTTATAGTAGTCTCACTACTCCTCACACCACACATCTCATCACTTTTAATAGTTAGAGCTTCCTTACAAGGATTACTAAATCCTATCTCTCATCTACCTCTCCTTTTTCCAGGAAGGATCCCGCCTCTCTTAAATTCCGTTTTTCTCTCAATCTTTTCACACATCTCACAGAAAAAGGCTCAGAAAGATTGTCCTACAGAAATAAGAGGTGGCTAAAGAAGGGTGATCTGTGATCATAAAACTAGAGGTATTCTTTAACTAAGGTCTAGAAGTAATCATGTCAATATGATTTATATCATGAAAAACATATAATAAATGCTGAAAGAACTAAATTAGTATTTTAGATAAATGCTGATAAAGTAATAACAGTATTTATACCTTGTGAATTCACAATTAAGCTAATAGTAGATATTGTGGTTATGACAGTTGTTGTTCATCAGTAATGAGAACCTCCATTTGAATTGGAGAGGATTTGATCAGGTTACTGTCATGTACCATGATCTCAAACCTTGTTCTTCTTGTAAAGAACTAACACTTGAATGTGTTTATTGAAAGCTATCACAGAGTCTTCAGTAAAAAATGATGAAAATCATTAAGATCTATCTCGGCAAGTAGTCTCTAACCAACTAAATATTGTTTCCGAGTGGTTAAAAAAATTCAAAAATTATGTCACTTGATTTTTGGCAATATTTGAGAAAAGAATTTAAGTGTTTCAGTTGAGAGAAGAAATTTAAGATGTAAGATGTATAACTTTAAGAATTGAGTGTGAGCAACTTTCTTGAGTTGAAAAAGAAGGTCTCAAAAGTATGTCTTGAAAATACATGTATGGATAGTTAAGTACACTCAAAGATAATAATTGTCACACCCCAACTTTACCGATAGTTTAAATATAACTATTATAACATTTTAAAAGAAGTAAACATAACCAAATCCAAGATCTTACAGTTTAGGGTTTGGAACTGCCCAACACTACCATCTATTACATCTGATTTTTTTTAAATAGCGAGTCCTCACACAAAACTACTATCACTTATTCTACCTGAGCTCGAACATAAGCATCAGCATCACAGGTCTTACGGGTGGTCTGCTCGAATCTGACCATAGCTGCTAGCTGTAATATCAGGGTAAAGCAAGGATTGAGCCAAATGCTCAACAAGTGCTAAACAATACGATACAAATCATAAATCGGGATATATATTAAGGAATGATAGTGAGAGGACATAACCAATGATATTGAGAGATAAGACTTTTGGGTGGTGGCATCATTCTGTTTGTATGAAAATAATTTCAAAATCATACTTTTAATCAAAATCATTTTATGACGCTACGGATTACAGCCTGTGATCAGCCGCGAAGTAATCCCGAACCTCGTTGGGTTCTAAAACATTAATGGGAATCCCTAGGCAACTGTTAAGCCTAATATAAGTGTGGAAAGGACTCGCGTCTCAGTCCAGATCCACCATTCAAAGAAAACATTTATCCCCCTTTGGGACTGAAAACCCACATTTTATTTATTTCAAAAACTGATGCCGATTTATAACAAAATCTCTTTTTACAGTAAACATTTTTATCAAGGGATTATATATCAACTCGAAACACGGGAAAATGGTACTAAATCTCAGGGCCAAGATTCACAAAACTTTACTCTATTAGGGTAACTGAATGGTTTTCATATATCAAAGTTTGGACAAGGGGATTTAGTGAGGCTATTGGATATCATGAAGGGTAATGCCAAATTGGGCTTAAAGCAATGGTTTCTCATCAAGGTTCAAGTGCTGGATCATCAAGAAGGTAAGCTTCATGAATACTAAGGGTGTTAAGGTATGCAGAAATGATCTTTAGCTCAGGATATATCAGAATTGTCAAGCTTTAGAAATAGGGGTATCAATCAATGAGGAATCACTTTGATAAGTATCTGACTTTCAGGGTTCAAGGTAAGGTTCTATAGGGGTTCAAGTATCAGGATGAGATATCAATACTTAGGAATCATCAGCATGTTAATCAAGAGAATCAACCAAGAGTTATAACTACCCTTTCTTTTATCATGGCATTCGAATTACTTTAATATAGTATCATGATAAGACTACTTTGCATTACGTACTCGAGGGTTCATGGCATCTCTATATAATTCAAAGATAAACATAAGATACGCTTGATTTAATATAGCAAATGACACAGGATAGTTGTAGCAATGTATGAACTATTAGCAGTGAATATGAAGGACAAGTTGAATCACTTGCCTTGAGAAAGGCTGGTCTGGTTTGACTGGTAGGAGCAACAACTGGAGCTTCACTCGACCTTTATGGCAAGTTTTCCCTCGTCTCGAGATCCTATATAAATAATAATAATCCTCATTATAATATACTCTCACCAACTTTACCTATTTATAACCCAAATTTAAACACGGATGACACTTAGGCCTATATGCACTTAATTTATATTCACCTTTAAATTATAATTGTACACACATAGCCACATAATCACATATCATATATTAATACCAAATAACACCATATACACCATAATGCAACACTAGGCTTGGATGATCTCGATCCCCAACTAAGTCACTTGATCGCTAAACTAGACAAAGTCTCCTAAATTGGGCCTTCTAACTCGATGTGCCTTTACTAAACTATCCAAAACCTATTGAACCTCACTTGTGCCTTTTGCTCTAATGACCTTATATTATCTTACAACTATGGTGGTCAACCTAAATCTTACTCCTAAGTGTTCTAAAACTATGTGATAAGTGAAAGTGCTCACTGGTGCAAATTTCAGAATGATAACTATGGTTTTTTGAGTGCATTTGACACCCTTAAACTATAGGTTTTCCTTTAAAACTCTTACACAAGACTCTCCTGACCTAAGGGCATCTCCCAAACTTGATGTGGCTCAAGGGCCTGGCTTGGGCCTTCTTGGGCCTAAGCTAAAAGTCCAAGGTTCCCCTGTTTTCCTAGGCAGAAATCACCCTAACTTGAATTAACTTGCGACACATGGTTCTAACTCATATCCTTTTAACTATGACTGTAAAAACTTCTCTGACACTCCCTCTAACTAAGGCCCAATAGGGCCTAATGAGGGCCTACCCATGACATGGTCAAATCTCCCTATTTCTAAGTTGCAACATATCTGTCCCCTGCTGGACAGATTTTATTATTCTACTTGTGCACCTAACCAAATGACATGCAAACCTCCAACCAACACCTAAAACCTTTTATATACTCCCAATACTAACTTATGGTGGCTTGGACCTCAAAGTGCACATCAATGACATGGTCAAAACTCACTCTAACCCTCAGGGTACTATACTGATTTTCTGCAGAAACTATGACTCTCCTTTCTCCAAGGTTTTGACTTTACAAACTCAACCACCAATAACCCAATACCCAAACCAAGACTTAAACATGGTGATCTACTGAAATAACTCCCTTATACTCAAAATAATCTTGGTGGAGATCATCCTTACCTAAGGTGCAATCATGGCAAAACAAAAGAAACCACATTTCACAATTCACAAATCATCAAGTTTTTGAAATAACAAGATATGCATTTTTATAAAAGATAAACACGAATTATTACCATGCATCAAGAAGCATTAATCAATATTAACACATTATTCCTACTGAAATTAAAGCTTACTAATAAAATCTTTCCAAATGATCAAAATCTTATAACATTCTAAGTGAAATCCTCATGCATGCATGTCTTCAAGTTTTGCAAGCCAAACAACATGTTTTCTAAATATGTTTTACCAAGAAATTTATATGCAAGCCTAGCATGATCTATATCTAGATGATCACTTAGCATGCAAGGAGTTTCATCAATTTTTTACTACCAAATTCAAGCCATTATCACATAAACATGCAAAAATTGAACAAAGCAACAAGAATGGTCTCAAGGACTATTCATTCGGCTCCCTTAAGGTCATGGCCGAATAATATGGAAGGGAATGGCCATTTAACTTCAAGAGTTTCCTTCTCAAGACTTGGCACTTCACCATTCCTTGTAGTCCTCTCAAAAACAACCTTAAACTAACAAGAATCAAGGTTGTACTTTGAGTTTCAACTAAAACCTTAACATGCAACCTTAAAACGTAAACTTCCTACTCAAATCTCTTTAAAATATAAGTGATCATGGCATGGGAAGTAACATTTACTTGTTGTAGAAGGTGGAACTTGATTGAGAAAGAAAGAAAATGGGGAGGGGGTTTGATCTCGGCAAAACCCGAGAGTGAGGGGGGAGGAGGCCGAGAGTGAGAGAGAGGAGGGAGGGAAGAAAGAGTATGGTGGTGAGTGGAGTGTGAAATGATCATGTCTTTACTTGTTTTATGGTTTTTGTTTTGACAAATGTGAGTGGAAATAGGAATTGACATGACCACCCTTCCACTTAAACTTGGATCATTTTGCATGCAAGGGTAAAGGAGGAATTTGGCTAGAAAATAAGAGTTAGTGGGGTGATAATTGTCTCTTTAGCCCTTTTAGATTGAATAGAAAGGATTTGCATGCAAGGATAACTATGTAATTTGCTAATTATAACAATTAACATTTATAAAGATTTATTTTTATAAAATAAAACACAAGTTCAAAAATTATAAAATTTATAACATAAACTAACTTGGATTTTTAGAAATTTTATAAAACTACTTTTATAAATCTTTCATAAATTTCTTCTTTAACAACAATTACTTCCTGTAGTGCTTAATCTGTACTAAAATGGTCACATGAACTTAAATAAATATTAGTTTATTCACATGCACTATTAAGAATATCTGAAGTTTTAGCATGCAGTACTGATTTGGATTTAACATTTTAAAGCATTCAAGCACACACACAAGAAAGTAAACAAGAAATCACTTAGATAGCAAAGAATTTTAAAGATTTTCAGTAATAATGAAGAAACAGAATACAAGATCTTTCTAGAATTTTAAAAATAAAACCCTAAAAAATCTAACTATTCTAACTTCTTCTTCTTTTCTTCTTCCAACTTCTTTGTTATGGATAAAAAGCTAAGGTTATTATTTGCTGTATTTATTACTAAGATTCGGGAGCTCAAGGCCTTTAATGGCTGCTCTCGTGTATCGTAGCTTAATTCTGCCTTTACGAGATGCCTACGTATCTCTGTGAATTAGAGAATCAAGCCAAAAAACGTAGTTCTGATTGGTGGGGGTGAGACCCCTTATATAGATGTTGGGAGTCCTTGAATTGGACTTGGTATAGGAGACTTGGTGGGCAAGTCTCATAATTAGAATGGACTTTGGAGTCCTAGATAGTAGGAAACTGATTCCTTATCCTTTTAGGTCCCCTTGAGGCTAATCTCTAAGGATTTATATCCTTATCGGGACTCTTCTCAACATCTGATTTTTCCCTTATTAATTAATTACGAAATTAATTAATAATCAGGGCTTTTGGGCCTTTTTTATTCCATCAGGCAAATGGTCCATCAGGCTTAACCTTTCTGGTCTGAGTATCATATGTCTTTTTATTGGGCCTAGCAGCCCACAGCTTGTACAATTAACGCAATATTTAATTATACAATCATAATTTATTTATCCCTATCATTCTTCATTGTAGTCCAATGGGAGATCCTTGACATAGAACCTGCAAGAGAAATGATATTCTCTTGTAATTCCAGGCACTCGAGATGACATTATTCTTCCTCGAGACACCGTTATTCAGCCATATTTGCTCGTCTCATCTCTTTAAGCGGAACGTCTAGTCTAAAGAGATGAAGAGACTGAGTGTCATCGGAGTTCAGTCGATCAAGAATCGACTGTGGGATCTCAGAGAGAGGATAATCTTGGCCGTGGAAGACTACCCTAAGCCTAGCAAAGTCGAAATACGATCTCCCGTATTCGGGTTTTGCTACTGAATAGTAGACTCCATGTGAAAGGGAATATATGGTGGCCATAGAGTCTAAATAAAGAAGATGCGTATATTTGGAATTTGTGAGTGAAAAGGTAGTGAGAAGCTTTGAGAGTGGAGGGTTTTATTTATAGAAGAGAAGGTAGAAACTGAAGAGAATCTTTAATTAACCATGTAATAATTATTCATAATACAAAATACACGATTACGCGTATCTAGGTAAACAAAAAGTAACCTCTCTCTTCAGATTCCTATTTCTAATGTAAATACTCAAGTATTACAAGATACTTGCATCAGTAGCTAACCCATTTAAGCAATTAAAAGATATTCCACTCATTCACTGATTAATTAAAAAAATTGTTAAAAAATTTATTTCAAATAAATTCAAAATAATTAAAGAAGTATAATAGTCAATCATGGTTTGACCATTATCAGTATTTTAATTACTACTATTAGGATTTATCAACTACCGACATAACCTATTAGTCAAAGCAACTTTAACTAATAATAGAGTTTATAAGCATAATCGATAGTTCATCATGCAATTTTCACATAAGATCATTTAGCATAATTTGCATGTTATCATGGCATCAAACATTTAGCACAGTAATCTGTATCTAGCAAGTACTGACACATAATAAGATACCATGCTTCAAAAATATCAGCAGACTTAATTATCAGAGTTTGAGAATTATCCTGATATTATTCCCAATTCATTCACCAATCTTGTGAATGTGACTTCACAGAGAGGCTTGGTGAATATATCTTCTACTTGCTGATCTATTGGAACAAAGACCAATTCCAATGTACCAGCTTTCACATGTTCCCTTATGAAATGGTATCTGATGCTGATTTGCTTAGTCATTGAATGCTGCACTGGATTTCCTATCATTGCAATAGCAATTTGATTATCATAATATATAGGAATAGAAGAATAGTCTAACCCATAATCCAGCAGCTGATTCTTTATCCATAGAATCTGAGGACAACAGGTTTCTGCAGCAATGTATTCTGCTTCTGCAGTTGATGTGGAAATTGACTTTTGTTTCTTTCTATACCAAGAAACTAATCTTCCACCAAGGAGTTGGCAGCTTCCAGAAGTGCTTTTCCTGTCTATTTTGCATCCTGCAAAATCAGCATCTGAATATCTAATTAGCTTAAATTCTAAATCTCTAGGATACCATAATCCCAGATTCATGGTGCCTTTGAGATACTTAAAAATTGTTTTCACAGCTAGTAGATGAGATTCTCTAGGGTCATCTTGGAACCTTGCACAGAGATAGGTAGCATACATGACATCAGGTCTACTAGAAGTCAGATATAGGAGTGAGGCAATCATACCTTTGTAGTTAGTTATATCTACTGAAGAACCAATATTTAAATCTAACCTGTTGCAGCGGCCATGGGAGTTGATGCAGTTGAGCAATCTTGCATTCCAAATCTTTTGAGTAAATTCCTGGTGTATTTGGATTGATTTATGAAGATTCCTTCATCAGTTTGTTTAACTTGTAATTGTTGGATTTTAATCGCAGCGGGGGCATGGCAAAACACTTTTACACATACAAAATCCAAATAAAAGCATATAAATCGTGAATAAAAATTCGAGGGATCGAATCTAACCTTTAAAAATAATTCGGAGACAACGATCAGAGATCCTTAGCAGTTGTTCCTCAAGTGTGAAGCTCTCCACCGGTATCCACCAAGAAAACGATGTTAAGGAGGAGGAAGGAGGTGGAGAGAATTGGGTTTTCCAAACTTTTTGGGTTTTGTGTGGGTTAGAATAAAATTAGGGTCTATAATAGTATATTTATAGGCAAAATTTTCAGCTGAAATTTTCCCATAAATATTATTATTATTATCCCATTTATTATTCTCATTAATAATTAAAACACCTTTTAATCATTAATCCTTTTTCTAAACACTTTAGAAATAATTCTCTCTCTTGATTTAATTTCCAAAAATTAAATCCTTTAATTAATAATATTAAGAACTTTTCTTAATTAATTTATAATCAATTAAATCTCATTTAATCAATTATTAAATTTGCCAATTAATTATTTATTTCACAAATAAATAATTATTTAGCTATTATTAATTAATTCCTCCACCATTAAATCATTCTCCTTTTATGGTGTGACCCTGTAGGTTCAATATTAAGCCGGTAGTAGAAATAAATAATAATAAAACTATTTTATCATTATTTATATAAATTCTCTAATTTATTAAATATGATTAATTAATTAATCACATTTATTCTACATCGTGAGGGATACTTCTCAGCATATCGCGACTATCCGGATAATATGAATTCACTGCTTAGAATACCAAGAACCTATTAAGTGAATAGTTACCGTACATTAAACTCCTTCTACCCTACAATGTCCCGATTAAATACAAGGCATGGATCTCGTGTCAAGCCTATCTAATTCAATCACTTGCTTACCATTTACTATGCGTAGTTCTATGCAAATTAGAAACTCCTTTCTAATTTCATTCACTCTGGGTAGAGATTCGTGAACTAGCATAAGTGGATCAGCCTTGAACATTCGCTTCCTTCACTAGAAGGGGTAGATCCTTTATTGATCATACACTATCTTCGTGTACAAATTCCTATACCCAGAAGAGCCCTAATAATTGTCCCTGGAGACTAAGAACTAAACCAAAGCATAGTTCAGTGTACACAAGATGACTATGATGACCTCAAGTCTAAGGATACTTGTACAACTATCACTAAGCGAACAACTGCTGACACGTGAGTGAACTCCATCAGTTGTTCAGGTGGGCGAGTCATGTTCAGTGAACTTATTCTATAATAAGCACCTACATACTAGCTATAGTGTCACCACACAAATGTCTATGAGAACAGTTATCCTTCATAATGAAGCAAGCATAGTATGTACCGATCTTTGCGGATTATTAATTACCAGTTAGTAATCCTATGACCAGGAACTATTTAAGTTTAGAGTTATCATCTTTTTAGGTCTCACTATTATGATCTCATCATAATCCATAAAACATTTTACTCTAAACTATGGTATATCTTATTTAAACACTTAAATAGATAAAGCCTGTAATAAAAACAAAACAAGTCTTTATTAATATCAATGAAATCAAAACAGATTACATAAAAGTTATTCCTAAATCCTAATACATGATTGGACTTAGGACTTAGGCATTCGCAAGCAAAATCTGAACTGATTTTAACAGGGCTACAGGTAAAAGGTTTCATCAAAGTCAATCCATTGCCTTTGTTTGAATCCTTTTCCCAAAAGCCTGGCCTTAAAGGTCTCCACCTGGCCATCTGCTATAATCTATCTTTTGTATACCGTATACATAGATTCCATTCTGGATTTCATGGCACTATGCCATTTCTCTGAGTCAACACTACTCATAGCCTCATTATAGGTCACAGGGTCGTCATCATTAATGATCAAAAACTCATTGTCATTCTCAATGACAAGGTCATATTACCTCTCAGGTTGGCGAGACACTCTCCCTGACCTATGAATGGGCTGTTCCACAAAAGGTTGTTCAGTCAGAACAGGTGTTTCCACTCGATCTGTAGTAGTTTGTGCTTCTTGAACTTCATCAAGTTCAATTTTGCTCCCACTATTTCCTTCAAGGATAAACTCCTTTTCCAAGAAGGTAGCATGTCTGGAGACAAACACCCGATGATCGGTGTAAAAGTAATACCCTAAAGTCTCTTTAGGATATCCCACAAAACTACATTTTATGGATCGATATTCCAGCTTATCTGGGTCAACTTTCTTGACATAAGCTGGACATCCCCAAATCTTAACGTGTTTAAGACTCGGTTTCCTTTCTTTCCATATCTCATACGAAGTTTGAGGAACAGATTTTGGAAGGCACCTTATTCTGTAAATATGCTGAGGTTTCCAATGCATAACCCCATAGGAATACTGGAAGATTTACATAGCTCATCATGGACCGAACTATGTCTAACAAAGTTCGATTTCTCCTTTCAGATACCAATCTGGAGGCGTCCACTGGGAGACTATACCATTTACTTTGGGATAATCTAGAAACACTCCATTAAAGTATTCACCACCTCGATCTGATCGAAGAGTTATAATACTATGTTTGGTTGTTTCTCCACTTCATACTTATACTCTTTGAACTTTTCAAAGGCTTCAGGCTTGTGTTTCATCAAACATATATCCGAATCCAGATAATGAAGTATGAAAATCCACCCATGGCTTGCTTAGACATTGGTCCACATACATCTGTGTGTACCATTCCTAGCAAATTTGCAGTCCTCTCTCCATGTCTACTAAATGGAGACTGCAGTGCCACTATAAAGTGAGATTTTCATCATCCCTTTTCTTTTATTAGTTTGTTCAATCTGAAGTAAATTATGTCACATTTATACAGACCATTATTTAAAGTACCACGTCCATAAATAATATTATCTCTAAGAATAGAACATTCATTATTCTCAATAATAAATGAAAATCCAGCCAAGTCTAACATGGGAATAATATTCCTCACAATCGAGGGAACAAAATAACAATTATTTAAAACAATAGTCTTGCCCGTAGGCATATGTAAATGAAATGATTCTACATCTTCAGCAGCAACTCTTGCTCCATTTCCCATCAGTAGAATCACCTCCTCTTCCTCAAGAGTCCTACTTCTCCTTGGTCCCTGCAACAATTGCAGATATGAGAACCACAGGCGGTATCTAATACCCAAGTAGAAATTTGATTTAATGACATATTCACTTCTATCATGAACATACCTGAATCAGAAGCGGTAGTCTCACTACCCTTCTTCTTCTTCTTCAATTCTGCAAGGTAAACCTTGCAGTTCCTCTTCCAGTGCCCCACCTTGTTACAGCGAAAGCAAACAACTTTGCTCTTGGGGTCTTCAGCTTTTGGTGGAACCGGCATTTTCTCACCTACTTTCTTCTTCTTGGAAGAGTTCCTCTTCCTTTTCTTAGGATTGGAACCTTCACCAATTAGAAGAACAGAACTCTTCTTAGGGGGGGAATTCGATTCCGCAGTCTTCAACATGTTGTGGAGTTCAGGCAGGCTGACATCCAACTTATTCATGCGAAAGTTCACAACAAACTGCGAGAACGAACTCAGAAGTGATTGCAAGACCAAGTCTTGGCTCAGCTCCCCGTTCATGGCAAAACCAAGTTGTCCAAGACATTCAATCAAATTGATCATCTTAAGTACATGGTCATTCACAGATGATCCCTCAGACATCCTACAACCGAACAACTCCTTCGATATCTCATATCGAGCTGTCCTCCCCGCCACATCATACAACTCTTGTAGATGCATGAGGATAGTGTGAGCATCCATATGCTCATATTGCTTCTGTAGCTCAATGTTCATGGAAGCTAGCATGATGCATTGAGCAACATTTGCATCATCTATCCACTTACGATACACAACATATTCATCATTATGTGCATCACTAGCAGGTTCAGTAGGCTTAGGTGAGTCAATCACGTATTCCAGCTTCTCAATCCTGAGAACAATTCTCAAGTTTCGAAGCCAGTCAGCATAATTAGGACCAGTCAATTTGTGAGCATCTAGTATGCTCCTGAGTGATAGTGCAGAAGACATAACGTACAAAGTAAATCTATAAATGATAAACACATAACAACACTTAGCAAATATTCGATTTCATTTCAAAACACTATATGAATCGGGTCTTTATTCATAAGTGGCTCCCACTAGTTTTCCTAATTTATTCAACCCCCTACGTGAAAAATTAAGCATTCATAATGCTAGTGGGAATAGGGATCCTACATTCCATTACACGACCCCGGCTGTAGCACGAACCGCCATGTAATGTTCAATAGGAAGACAACTCTTGTCAAATACATCTCATGTTATTCCCTAATCAAACTTTAGCCTCTTGAATAATTGAGTCTCGGCTGTAGCACGACAAACTCAATATTCTAAGTCAAGTCTAACCCAACATTCCGTACAGTTGAATCAGTCCCCAAAGGCCCACGGCTGTCGCACGTACCGACCTTTAGATTCTTATTCAATATACACATCTCTATGTAACAGACAAGTATTTCTTATTTCGAAATCAAAGCCCTCGGCTGTAGCACGAACCGACAATGATTCAAAAATAAGAACTACTTAATGTCAATAATTAACGATTATACGACTCGAACAATTTTAAATTTGCCTGTGGAAGGCTATGACCGACACAAGCCCGTTGTATCATTGGCCAATTACTACTTGATATTATTTAATTTTAGAGGGATTATATTACGTTACAATCATAATCATATTATAAAGAAATTCTTCCTTTTAAATTAAATATTTCAAATCAATAATCAATAATCAGATGATTCCCAAATCGGGTGGAGCATTGTCAAGATGTGTCACTTAATAACCCTTTCTTACAGATAGAAATCTGTTGTTGACAGAATCATCCTTTCTCTCATATCGAAAATTCATATTCAATTACGTGTTTCATAAACACAAGAATCTCATGATTGTATTCATAATATTTTTATTAAGGTTATGAAACAATTTCACTATACTAGGTTGTCTAACAAACGCCTTATGTTCATTTAAGTTCACCTAAATCTATCATCGCATGATAAACTAAGCATATATCACATATATAAACATGAATAAACATCAAGGTAGGCATGTTACATCATCTAGCACATTAGTCTAAGCATTATACATCTCTATGTATCACATGAAGCATTTAAAAGCAATTAAAACGGTCAAAAACATCTTTAAAACACTTCATGGAAATATAAACAGTTCAAAACTTTTATATAAACTAAAATTGATCACTCCATTAGATCCGTCTCGGAAAAACGAATCCAACGGTATATTGCACGCCCAAAACGGAGTTACGAAACTCCCAAAAAATCAATTTTAATATCAACAAACGGGCTGTAACGCATTACAGGAACGCGTTACAATCCCTGTAACGCATTCCGGTGATGCGTTACACCCCTTTTAAGCCATTAAAGGGTGTAACGCATTCCTTGAATACGCCACAGGTGTGTAACGCATTCCCGGAATGCGTTACACCCCTATTTTTTTTTGTTTTACAGCCGCCTGACAGATTCTTTTCTCGGTTGCCGTGCCTGACAACTGACCTGTACCTGTAGCTATTCTATCCGTGCAGCAGAAGACAGAATACAACACAGACAGTACAAATATATATACATACATGCAATTTATATATATATATATGATTATTTAATTACAAATTTAATTGAAATAACTTCAAAAATGCATAATAAAAAATTTATAAATCATAAAATTATGAAAAAAATACCCAGACGATCTACAACACTTGTAGAACCCAGATCAATATTCAAAATTATTCTGAGAAACGATTTCTCATCAGACAAAATTAATCCATGATATAACTTGTAAAAATCATAATTAATTCATACAAGCACATAAAATTTTGAAATTTTTACCACAGATCTATATGCATACAACCTATGCTCTGATACCATTGTTGGATTTTAATCGCAGCAGGGGCATGGCAAAACACTTTTACACATACAAAATCCAAATAAAAGCATATAAATCGTGAATAAAAATTCGAGGGATCGAATCTAACCTTTAAAAATAATTCGGAGACAACGATCAGAGATCCTTAGCAGTTGCTCCTCAAGTGTGAAGCACTCCACCGATATCCACCAAGAAAACGATGTTAAGGAGGAGGAAGGAGGTGCAGAGAATTGGGTTTTCCAAACTTTTTGGGTTTTGTGTGGGTTAGAATAAAATTAGGGTCTATAATAGTGTATTTATAGGCAAAATTTTCAGCTGAAATTTTCCCATAAATATTATTATTATTATCCCATTTATTATTCTCATTAATAATTAAAACACCTTTTAATCATTAATCCTTTTTCTAAACACTTTAGAAATAATTCTCTCTCTTGATTTAATTTCCAAAAATTAAATCCTTTAATTAATAATATTAAGAACTTTTCTTAATTAATTTATAATCAATTAAATCTCATTTAATCAATTATTAAATTTTCCAATTAATTATTTATTTCACAAATAAATAATTATTTAGCCATTATTAATTAATTCCTCCACCATTAAATCATTCTCCTTTTATGGTGTGACCCTATAGGTTCAATATTAAGCCGGTAGTAGAAATAAATAATAATAAAACTATTTTATCATTATTTATATAAATTCTCTAATTTATTAAATATGATTAATTAATTAATCACATTTATTCTACATCGTGAGGGATACTTCTCAGCATATCACGACTATCCGGATAATATGAATTCACTGCTTAGAATACCAAGAACCTATTCAGTGAATAGTTACCGTACAATAAACTCCTTCTACCCTACAATGTCCCGATTAAATACAAGGTATGGATCTCGTGTCAAGCCTATCTAATTCAAATACTTGCTTACCATTTACTATGTGTAGTTCTATACAAATTAGAAACTCTTTTCTAATTTCATTCACTCTGGGCAGAGATTCCTGAACTAGCATAAGTGGATCAGCCTTGAACATTCGCTTCCTTCACTAGAAGGGGTAGATCCTTTATTGAGCATACACTATCTTTGTGTACAAATTCCTATACCCAGAAGAGCCCTAATAATTGTCCCTGGAGACTAAGAACTAAACCAAAGTATAGTTCAGTGTACACAAGATGACTATGATGACCTCAAGTCTAAGGATACTTGTACAACTATCACTAAGCGAACAACTGCTGACACGTGAGTGAACTCCATCAGTTGTTCATCTGGGCGAGTCATGTTCAGTGAACTTATTCTATAATAAGCACCTACATACTAGCTATAGTGTCACCACACAAATGTCTATGAGAACAGACATCCTTCATAATGAAGCAAGCATAGTATGTACCGATCTTTGCGGATTATTAATTACCAGTTAGTAATCCTATGACCAGGAACTATTTAAGTTTAGAGTTATCATCTTTTTAGGTCTCACTATTATGATCTCATCATAATCCATAAAAAGCTTTACTCTAAACTATGTATATCTTATTTAAACACTTAAATAGATAAAGCCCGTAATAAAAACAAAACAAGTCTTTATTAATATCAATGAAATCAAAATAGATTATATAAAAGTTATTCCTAAATCCTAATACATGATTGGACTTAGGACATATTCCTTTCAGTAACCCCATAAAGTAACTCAATTCTTCCATCATACTCATTCGATACCTGAACTGCATTAGCTTTGCAAATCTCTTACAAAGTTTATCATTAGTAGATCCAAAAATGATATAATCAACATATATCTTTACCAATAACAAATCCTTACCACGGTATTTATAAAAGAGAATTTTATCAATTGTACCTCTTGTGAAACCACTCTATAGTAGAAATAAAGCAAGTGTTTCATACCAGGCCCTTGGAGCTTGCTTCAGTCCATAGAGTGCTTTATACAGTAAGTAGAGATGATCTGGATACTTTGGATCAATGAATCCTGGAGGTTGTTCAACATAAACTTCCTCTTCACGTTCTCCATTTAGAAATGCACTCTTCACATCCATTTGTAACACCTTAAACTTCTTGTGAGTAGCATAGGCAAGAAAGATTCTTATTGCCTCTAACCTTGTAACTGGAGCAAATGTCTCATCATAATCAGTGCATTCTTGTTGTGAGTAACCCTTTGCAACCAGTCTTGCTTTATTCCTTGTGATAATGCCCTCACTGTCAGTTTTGTTTCTGAACACCCACTTTGTGCCAACTATAGATCTGTTCTTTGGTCTTGGCACAAGAGTCCAGTCTTTGTTCCTTTCAAATTCATTGAGTTCCTCTTGCATTGTTGTGAACCAGTCAGCATCTTGTAGAGCTTCTTCAACCTTCATAGGTTTAATTTGAGATAGAAAAGAATGGTAAAGACATTCATTCTGAGTAGCTTTTCTTCTTCTTACACCACTGTCAGGGTTTTCAATGATTAAGTCAGATGTGTGTGACTTAGACCATTTTCTTACAGATGGAAGTTGACTCCTAGAAGACGAACCTCCCCTTGATCCATGAATTCTCTGTTATTTCCTTGATTAGTACCACTGTTGTTTCCCGATGCTCCCCCTAAATTAGTGTTCCCATTTTTATCAGTATTTGACTCATTAGAATTTGAGGAAGATGAGTCTGATGATCTTTCTACTGATGTTTCTTGAGTTGAATCACTTGCAGTAGTCTCTAAATTTGAGTCATGTTGCTCCCCCTCAACATATGCTTCAGTGTAAGAAGAATTTCCACTATTCTGTGGAACCTCGGAGCTTTGAGTGATATCAGGATTTACTGAATCAGAGTCAGGACTTAAAAGTTTAGTATAAGGTACTTCATTTTCAAATCTCAATTTGTCATGGTCATCTGCATCTTCTAGACCTGTTATCTTCTTGTCATCAAAAGGTATATGTATAAATTACACGACTGTTCTTGTTCTCAGATTGTAAACTCTGAAAGCTTTTGTAGACAATGGATATCCCATAAAAATTCCTTCATCAGCTTTCAAATCTATCTTGGTAAGCTGCTCCGGATGAGTTTTGAGAACAAAACACTTATAACCAAATATTTGAATGTATTTCATATTTGGATTCTTTCCTTTCACCATCTCAAATAGTGTTTTTCCATGCTTGTTGATCAATGTTGCATTTTTTGTAAAACAAGCAGTTTGCAGAGCCTCAACCCAAAAGTAAGTAAGGCAATCTTGCTTCCTCTAGCATGGTTCTTGCAGCTTCTATCAAAGCTCTATTCTTTCTTTTAATTACTCCATTTTGTTGTGGAGTTTTAGGAGAAGAAAACTCTTGTTTTATCCCCTCGAGTTTGCAGAACTCTTCCATAGAGCTATTCTTATATTCAGTTCCATTATCACTTCTGATGATCTTCACTTTGTATGTTGATCCTTTTTCCAGCTCCCTCACATGATCAAGAAGAATGGATGGAGATTCATCCTTGGTGTGCAGAAAATACACCCATGTGTATCTTGTATATTCATCAACAAAAACGAGTGCATACCTCTTATTGGCAATTGACATAACATTCACTGGACCAAAGAGATCAACATGAATTAAATGATATGGTTCAAGAATGGAGGTTTTAGTTTTACTCTTGAAAGATGTCTTCCTTTGTTTGGCTTTCTGTCATGAATCACATAAGCCATCAGGAGTAAACAATGCATTGGGCAATCTTCTTACAAGATATTTCCTCACAAGTTCATTGATATTGTTGAAGTTGAGGTGAGAAAGTCTTTTATTCCAGTTCCAGCTGTCTTCCACGGATGCTCTACTCAATAGAGAAACTTATGAAGTATCAATTCTTATGGAGACCCTGGCTTCATATAAACTACCATGTCTTACACCAGTCAATGTGATCTTGCCATCAAACTTACTGACAATTTCATAATGCTCCTCATGAAAATTGACATGGTAACCTCTGTCATAGATTTGACTCACACTGATCAAATTATGCTTGAGTCCTGCAACTAGAGCTACATTTACAATGATGACATTTCCAATTTTGATTTTGCCATATCCCAATATTTTTCTTAAGTTGCTATCTCCATAAGAAACACTTGGGCCAACCTTCTCCTCAAATTCTGATAGCAGGAAATTATAACCAGTCATATGTCCTGAGCATCTACTGTTCAAGATTAGAGCATTCCTCCTATCACCATTTAATTCAGCATTGTCAGCCTCAGCATTAGCATTTTCCATGAGAGCATAATTGTTTCCATCATCTGAGTCTGATGAATCATCCCAGTTTCTCTTCTTTGAGATCAAAGCTTGTTTCTTCTCAACTCTTGGTTTTCTGCAGTTAGCTACAAAGTGTCCAAGTCCATTGTTAGTCCCTTAACAATATAGAAAGAATTACAGAAGGGGGGTTGAATGGAATTCTTGAACCTTTTTCTCGAAATAAAAATGTTCAACTCGAATATAGATATAAATGTTTTGATTAGCACAATGCGGAATAGAAACTTAATTGAATCAAAGCATAAGTAATTAAAAACAAGAGTCTTTAAAAACTTTCTGGTGGATTTAAACAATTCCACCAGAGATATATATTATATATCGAGAGGACTCTGTGTGCAAGAATGCTCACAGCTGCTTACAAATTTAACTGCTGAGAATATAGGGAAATGCTAAGGATTTTGCTTCCAAAGATTTCTCTATTTTTGTGTCTCAACTCTTGTATTTCTATTTGCTACGTTCTTGGTTTATATATTACCAAGATTATAAAGTCAAAAAGACTGAATAAATATAAAAACTATCAGACTTAAGCTTTGCTGCTTTTCGTCCTCTATTACCCAGTTAATGGGCTTCCACAGTAGATTTGTATACATCTCGACGGCTGTGCTCAGCTTTCACTGTTCAACTACTGTTTGAATTCTTTATATAATCATCCGTTGGATTTTATGAACATCCGTTGGATATATGATCATCCGTCGACTTTCTGAACATCCGTTGATGATTTCATTGATCATCCGTCGACTGCTATACTGAACATCCGTTGATAGTCATTTGATCATCCATCGATGGCTTTGTTAATCATCCGTCGGTAGCTATTTTGGCACTTGACTTCATTTCACTTATGCAGAATTACAGACATCATTTATATACAATTAATCAGCCTATTCTGCATATCTAGTTAAAGTCAACATGACTTATAGGCTACTACAAAATCTATACAAAGATGTATACAGAACTGTGCTACAGACTTATTATTATATAAGCTACTCACTCGATGGATAATTAGTTAACATCCGTCGGGACTATAATGAGTTATCCATCGGGACTATAATTCTTATCCGTCGAGTGCTACATTATTTCACTAAGTAAAATCTACTTAGATGTTTTGGTTATGAAACCATCAAGTACACAACATATGCACAACAATCTCCCCCAATTTATGTCTACTGGAATTGTAGCCATAAATTAAGAGATACTTGATGATAACAAAACATCCCAAACATACAGCTTTAAAGATAAGCAGATAATACTGAAAGTGGTTCAACTAAACAAAATGTACAAGGTTTGGCTCACAGTCATTTTCAAGATGCTCCTCTAGGCTGAGCAGATTTTTCTAGTTTCTTGAAGGTCTGGTTCTTCTTCCAAGCTTTCTGTTGTTTTCATCAATCTGATTTTGGAGCTGCCTGTGGAATTCCAGTTCATCAGATTCTGAGAGATCTAGCTTTTCTTGCATTTCCAAGAGAGTCTCATTGCTAGAGATACTCAATTGGTCTTCTAATCTGAAGAATCTTCTCACACCTTTGTCATCTATGAACTCCATCAGCCAGTAGAGCCTTAGATGCACTCTTCTCCCTGTGTATGGGATGATTAGAGTCTTTGGGAGTGCATCTTTAGCTCTAATACTACTTAGTTCTTCAATCTTCTTCAATACTAGTTTTCTTGCAGTTACATTGAACCCAAAGTTCTTCTTGAAGGATGAATAAACTTTAATCAGTACAGCTTGGCTCTCTTGAAGAATTCTGTGAAGAGGCCACACAATCTCCTTTCCTCCTTTGTACTTTAACACTAACCTTTCAGGTAGGTTCCTGTATGCATCAATTCCCCTCACTTCATCCAGTTTGTAATACCCCCAGATCCGGGGTCGGGGATCCGGGTCGTCACGGTCTTTCTTTCCACAATATCACTTCACTTAATTAATAATAAATAACCTTATGCTGTGACCCCACACTAACACACACCACAACCCGTTATAGTCTCAGAGATGAAATTTAAATAAGTACAAGTCTTTGAATCCACAATTTAAAAGTTATTACAACCCAAAATGATTACTTGATAAATTTACAGTTAATTGCCATTATCTGCCACAAGTTATAATTATACATAATTGATTCTCAAAAGTAGATGGTCTGATCTACAATAGATCTACCTCTGCAGCTATAGCAGCTACAACATCAACGGGAAGACGCGGGACGCTTCCCACGCGCTTGCGCTGGGTCTGCTGGAGTCTGGCCATCTTTCCTAACTGTTGTTGTGTGATGAAGAAATAAAGCAAGGGTGAGCAGCAAGCCCACCAAAATAATATGTATAATGATTTACAATATATGAGCCTACTCATAATACTCATGAAAGTCTTGGTCAAAAGAAATGAACCAAGTTTGATATCTTAATGCGATGAAGTCGCAAAATATTCAGTATATATACATATATACTTTTCAAAATATTGGAAGTCCTCTTCCATGCAAAATATACACAAAGTCCCAGTGTATAACTGTATAAAAATATATCGTTGCAAGGTGATCTCATATATCTAACCTTGTCTCAACGTTTTTCTGAAAATCTTTGTCATTCATAAGACAATTATTAATTAGATATAAGTTTAAAAGATGAGGTTACCAAATACCCCAATATACTTATATCTTTCCCAATACTACTTGAACTACCACCGTTCAAGTTATAATCAGTTTCAAAAGTTCATCACATAGATGAGACTACAAGACAAGATTTGAATAGATTCAATCTTTGAAATATTATTGAATGAAATAAAGTTACGAGATACTTTATTTAGTCCCGATATATATATATCCACATATATATATCTCTTACACATTTCCTGGAACCTCTGTTATGTAAAGTATGAACAGAGTTTGAAACATCCAATGAATTTTGGAAAGGAAAAGAATTTTGGCATAAACCAGATATCTTGCTGATCAGGCAAAGATACCAATAAGTAACCTTTTCTACTAGTAGATGGATGAATCCCCCACCGGTCATCACCCTGGCCTCATAAGGACCTTGTGCTGGACCGCCACCCGGCCTCTTACGCGTTGATGGACTGCCACCCAGCCACTTACACATTAATAGACCGTACCCCGGCCTGTCGCTTATGCCGACTCAATTAGATGGGCTTACTTCCCGAACATTGGGCAAGTAATCAATTCATTTACCAAAACTGCAACCTTGTTGTGAATATAAAATACACCACAGAGCCGGATCCCTCAGGTTTTGAGCGAGTATTTAAATCCCCTTAAAAAGGAAGATCTTAAATATAAAAATGAGTTTTGGGATCCGCTCTAACTTTTAAAAATCATTTTGAAGACTCGAAAACACTTTAAAGAGTGTTTGGAGTAAAACTGATTTAATGAAGTAAATCAGTCCCCAGTATATTTAGAAAATGTCTGAATATTATTATTTAAATAATATTCCCACAAAGAATAATCTTTATAAAAATAATTGAAGTAGAAGTATTAAAACTTATACTTGAAACGAGTATTAAATAATCAAAGATATACTTATATGAAAGTATTATCTTTATTTGAATAATCGAAAATAAGTTTGATTATTGGCACCTTATTCTTTAATAAAATAAAGAATATACCTCAGCAAATAATCGGAGTCATAGATCCTCAAATGAATATTCAAATAATATTCAGTAAATAATATAAACTGAGTCATAAGCCTTCGAATGAATATTCAAATAATATTCAATAAATAATATAAAAGAGTCATAAGCCCTCGAATGAATATTCAAATAATATTCAATAAATAAATAAAAGGAGTCATACGCCTTCGAATAATATTCGAAATAATATTCAATAATAAAATAAAGTTAAAGTTATCGAATAAACCTTATTCGATTAATAGTTTGGAAAACTATAACCATATATATATATATAAATATATATATATATCCATATCCATATATACAAAATCTACTCGGGATCCTCGACTCCCGGTTTTAGAAAATATTTTCACCTTTGGGTCCCTATATTAAGGGTATATGCAAGTTACCGCTATCCTCTAGCATAGGTATTATCAACTGAATCAACAGATATATATTTCAAGAATATGAAACAGGCATGCATATATACCATATCACATGCTACAATATATCGCAAGAATTTGCTAAATAACCAATATGCATTTATCGCAAGATCATGCATATACAAATGTATACATCACAACAACAGTATAACGGATAGAATACTTGCCTGAGCGACTGGGGGTTACGAATGGCTCGGGACGAGTCTGGTAACCTATAAACAACAAGTAAGTTGGAATTAAACCAAAGTCACTTGTAAATCTATACTTTAACTAACTTAGACTCTAACGCTTGTTTTGCGCTTACTGATTCTCTTAAGTCACTCGAGTACCCTCGGCTCCACCATTTTTAATAATTTAACCTTTACGAGTTTTAAGGCGATTCCTTCGCGAGTGTCTTACCAACTGCCTAACACACTTACCATAAATGTTTCATACATTAATTAACCCTTTTTGGTCTTTAACCTATGTTTCAAAGTAAGGCGAGGGGAAAAGTTTCGTTCGCGAAACGCCGTTACTTGAAATGGTCGTTTCTCCTAAACCGTGCATCGGAATCGAACGAACTACATATCAAAACGAAGCTCGTAACATGATCTATCTAAACATGGCAGTGGTCATAATCTAGCAGGGGGTTCTCGGGTCCTAATGTTATGCACAAAAACAGTCCAAAGAAAATCGGACGTTACGACGGCTATGTTTACGCGATTACCAATGTTTAAACTACTCCAATTAACCACCAACCAACTCATAACCATCAATACAACAAAACATCACCTAAACCATACCACATCAGTCCATAATCTCCAAGGTTTTCAACTCAAACAACCACAATCAAGACCTATGAACTATAATCAAGCTTCAATTACCAAAACACTTCCAAATCAAACCAAACTACTAATAATCACAATTCATGCTTCTCATTTCACAACACCAACCATTAAACTTACTAATAAATAAAGTAAAGGCTAGGGTTTGAAGTTTATACCTTCCTTGGGAGGTGTTAAGTTGCTAGGAAGCCTTAGGGAGCCTCCTACAAGCTTGATCTTTCCAAAGAAATCAAGAACACAAAGTTAGGCTTTGAAGTTTCTAAAAGTCTGATTTAAAGAACTGTAAAAATGAGGGTCTTACCATGATTATTTGGACGAGACTTGTGAACAAGAGTTGTAGGCCATCTCAATACCTTTCCAATGAGCTATAGAACACAATATTTGAGTGAGAAATGAAGGAGATACAACAGTTTTAGTGTTCTGGTTCTGTTTTGGCCGAGAGCATGAAGAACAATGCCTTGGTTTCTTTTTGATTTTGATGAAAAATGATTTGCTTGGCTTGGTTGGTTTGATTTTTGTGTTTGTTTTAGTAAATTACCTAGTTGCCCTTGATTTTGTGTGGTTAAAAAGCCACCACATCTCCTTCCTTCCCATGTCATGCTTGTGTCATCCTCATGATGTCATCCTCCCCTCCTTGTCCTCTTTCTATTGGTTGGATGACATCATCCCCACTAATCCCCTTGATTAACTTCCTAATCGTTTGCCTAATGACCGCTGATCTGTAATACGGTTCGCTTAACTTTCGTTTTCGTTTATCGTTTGAGGGATCATACCCGGGATCTTATTACTTAGGTTCCCTTAACCTTTCTCAATATATTATATTCCTTTTATGATCCTCTCCTATAATCCTTTAATTTAAATCCTTTTTATCCTGTTACCTTTTTCTCAAATCTTTCCATATCTAGTGTATTTCCGGGAAAAATCAAAGTGTTCGGATTTGGATTCTGACGATCTTTACATACACTTATATCCCATATAAAGTACTAATAAAATCTCAGAATATCCATATCAGAACCCCTACATAGTGTGGCATGAAAAGTTTTCTCATTCAGCAAAAACACTATTCATAAGGGTTTCAAAAATTTCCCAAAAATTGGGGTTATTACAGTCTCCCCTCCTTAAAAGGATTCCGTCCCAGAATCAGATAGAAAGTGAATAGGGATACTCTCTTAGCATTGCACTTTCTAACTCTCGAGTAAATTTTCCCACATTGTGGTTCTACCATCAAACTCTTACTAGTTTGATAACCCTTCTCCTAAGCACTCGTTCCTTTTTACTCTATACCCTTCCTGGTTGCTCCATATAGGTTACGTCTGTTTGCATGTCTATGCGCTCATATGCCCCTATTTATCTGGCATCTGAATTACACTTCCTTAACATTGATACGTGAAACACGTTACGACCTGCTACATGTTCGGGGTTAGGGCTAGCTCATATGTTAACTTCCCAAATATCTTAATATATCCAAGGGTCCAACAAATTGTAGACTTAGCTTTCCTTTCTTTTCGAACCTCATCAATCCTTTCTAAGGGATACCTATAACATTACTAGGTCCCCTATTTCATACTCTTTATCCTTTCGTGTCAAATCAACATACTTATCATGTCCATCTTGGGCTACTACCAGCCGTCCTCTGATTAGATCTATCATATCCTTGGTCCTTTGGACTACTGCGGGTCCGAGCATCTTGCGCTCTACAACTTCATCCTAACATAAGGGAGATCGACATTGTCTTCCCTCAAGGATCTCATAAGGCGACATCTCGATAATGACATATGATCTATTGTCGTAAGATAACTCAATCCGAATTAAGTGATCTTTCCAAATTCTTTCAAGTCTATTACACAGACTCTCATCATAGCTTCCAATCATTCGAACTCTTGCTTCTCAATACCCATTCTTTTCCAGTTCGTAATCGCTACTACCTTCCGTTCCTAATATTATACTGGTTATACTTTTGCTCGTTAGCGTTCTATAACCTTTTAATAACCACGTCAACCTTAGTATCACGAATGTGTTCCCATTCCGCATACTACCACCACTTTATTACTCCTTTTTCAGTTGTTTCTATTTTCCAAAATTTGATCAATCAAATAGAAGTAAAGGAATTTGTTGAGAGATCACTATGATCATGAACACTTGTTATATCGCATAGTTAGTACAGAAGGTGGCCAGACTTTAGTACTTGACAAGCAATTAAACAATAACTGGTATCCTACTCGGCTTCTATCACACAGATAGATAGTCATTCGGCAATACCTCCCCTTCTGGAAGGGTTATTCTTCTCAGCTTACATGAAATGAAAAGAAGAGAAAAGAACGAACTGAAGAGAATTGTATATTCATAAAAAATTTTATTGCCATAAAATATCTGGCTTGGAATCTACCTCTGAACTATAGAGGTTTGTCATAGAAGAACAAAACATATATGTATATAAATCAACATTAAGCATTATAGCCTCGTATTTCCCATGCCTAAATATTTTCGCTATCCCGTCCATCATTCTATGGACCCACACTCTTCTTCGAGCTTATACATAATCACCTTTGAAACTCCCTCGACATCGAAAATCGAATCTGGGATCTCATTCTATACATCATCGTTACTAGAATTCTATGTTTGCACCGCAACCTTCCTCGTATAATAATACGACTCTCTATTGATAAGAAAGAATAATTATTCACTAGGTAGATCCTCTACTTAATTAGTCTATCAATGATAACTTATACACTACCATGACCCGATTAGTGGTACTCAATCTCAACACCCATTCCAATACAACTCTCATGGTTGTAATCAGCTCACTACTCGCAGAATCATTGCTGCCTTACTATGGTCCACCACTGACCCACTGTAGTCATTCATTTTCCCTGAAGTCTTAATAGCTAACCATACAGAGTCCATACATCTCGTATCAAATCCTTCTAAGGAGGTAACATAATCACCATTCCTGATTCATGAAGAACACTCCTGATCCTGACATACATACATGACATGAAGCAGATAAAAGTGCAGAAGAGTTTCAATCAAAGCAACGATAGCAGGTTAATACCATTCTTAATCATACGCCCTAAATAGAAGAATTAACTCAAGGGTTCATCTAGTCCTTTTTGAAACATGGTCCTGGCTTATCTCAAGATAGGACCTTCTAAGATAGATAGCCCGTTCATGGCGATTACACGAATTAAACCTTTACCAACTACTATTACGGTTGGGTATTGCACAGTCATCAGAAGGAATGTCAATCTTCCAAACCATAATTCAACCTTCACATTTTTAACCATCATCACTGTATTCTTTTGGCACACGCACCTATAATTATCCACTTACCTTTAAAGTGTCGGCCACCTCTTTGGCCTTTCCTGATAGTAAAATTTCCTTACTAGTCAATGTCATTTTAACCACCTCCAAATAAATTTTCTACCTTATTTCCGATCACTGCTTGAGTGAAGATGTTTTCCTTAAAATCAGATGGGAAAAAAAATATCACCATTTTTCCATAAGTTATTGCCTCATTCTTTAGAGGCTAATCACTGTCAAGACTGACTCTCAATCATACTTAGAACATTTTTTTTTCTTAAGTCCTAATTGCCCTGAACAATTTCGACCATTACTGGTTCGATCCATACTTTCTCGTGGTTTAACACGTGCCCCACTTGGCATCATTATAATTACGTCATATTTCCTTTATCCACATTTCTATTCTTGAGAATTTTGAATATTACCTTTTTCCTTATAAAACCTCTAAGGTTATCCTTCAATCGTTCCTCCTGTATTCCCTAGATACAGGGCATATCACAATACCATTTACTAATAGTAGAACCATTGTCTATATAGTTCTGCAAAATTTCTCCACTGATTCTTAAAGGTTGTTGTTACCTTAACCCTTTCCCAATCATACTGTCAAAACTCATATTGTCCCTATTGAGGGTGACATGCCAACCTTTATGTAGTCCCCTAGGATTCATTTTAAGTTACCAATGTTCTATCCTTAATTCCACCTTAAAAAGGTACCTGCATCCTTCCACGAATAAATCAAGTCATATATCCTTGATAGATTATCATATTCATCATTCCCACCTCGATAGTCTATACCTAACTTCATAATAGCATCCTCATTCAAATTGAGGTCAATCCATATGGCCTCCAAAAGATAACAACGGTTATCCGCTTGTCTTGCCTAATTTGGTAACGATAACAAGGATGTTCTGGAAGATATTGGTCGTGTTCAACGTGAACTTCTTCTTAATAATTCCTTATTTACTTTTGTTGTTTATCTCAACAGTCACCTCAATGTTGGGATATCTTTCATACCTGGCGTCTCCCTTTCTGGGTATCAAGCCACCGGTCTTACATTTCACCTTCTTGAAGGTCACTTCCTTCATCCAATTTTTCCTAATTTCTTACTTCCTTATCCCCTTAGTCTATCTGCGTCTCATTATTTATCCTTCGAATTATCTCAAGGTTTCCTCGAATCCTCCCAACTTACAGGGGATAACTATATGTATCTCTTATGCCCTCAACCATCAATTTTAACTTATGGTGAATCACCCTCATCCTGACGAATGCATACTTTTCTATTTCTATTGCTACGAGTCGTTAGGGTTTCCTCATACCCAACTCCCTTATCATACCTCAAACTCTATTGCCGTTATATTCCTTTCCACTTCAATTTCTTTTTCTTTTTTTTCCTTTCTCTTATCATTATTTCATGAACCAACACAACATAAGCATTGATTTCAACATCCCGTCATTCTGGATTCGTGCCCTTAGAACGAATCTTAACAACTTTTACAACTTAGATTCATAATTTATCATACTCGTCTGCCTTTGTTCTGACTCTAAAGCTTTTACACTATCTCCTTATCTTTGGGAATTACTTTCCCGAAAACAATTGGCTGAACTTTAATCAGTTTATCATAACCTCTGGCTCCGTGCCTTTCTTGGTCTTTCACCAGCGGGTGGTCTCTCTCTTAGGAGGGTAAGTGACAAAAACAGTCCTTTGTGGTTCGTCAATCATTTAGAATCTCAAATGATTCCTCTATTTCCTTTAGCCAGGCTCTTGCCTTGGCTGGGTCAGCTTGTTCCATGGAACTCTGAGAGCTTAGCGACTTAAAGGTCCTGAAAGAATTTCTCACCGCACTGTCTCCTCAGGGTGGTGGTTGGGGATAATAGTCTAAGTTCTTTTTAGACAGGTCCATGAATTGCCGTATAGGAGTACCGTCTCGGGTCTCCTTTCCTTACTCGACTTTCTGTTTCCTTAGTATGAAATGTTTCATCCTACTCCCCATAATTGGGGTCATCTTTCATGTTTTAAATCCTCATTTTCCACTTCATTATGTTATGGGTTCTTTCTATCTTGATGGCGACCTCCCTGACTATCACGTTCAGGTTTTGCTCTAAATCTTATTCCTCAAACTAGCTTTCATCTAAGATCTCATCTTTAAGCTCTTGAACATTTGGAACCCAAATTCTGTAGGAATACCTCATTATTCCTTTCTCATCTTTCTCGGTATTAATCTTTTATCTAATTGTTG